>NC_143576.1:7994619-8071771 GCF_048544385.1 Mastigoproctus giganteus | reverse complement strand
TAAGAAAAATACATACAGTAATCACTTATTTTCTTCTGCACCTTCTTCCGGCTGATAATTTTGTTTTCAACATTTGTTTGGAGTGAAGAAACCATCGAAAGTCCTTCAGTATCTTCTTCAGTGGCGAAAAACATTTTTAAACAATTGATTTGTATGAGGGCTTCTTCCATTTTCATCGGTGGTTCGTCGTTAATATGTTCTTTGACAGAATGACCTCCTTCCATTTCTTCATCCTCATGAGGAACTTCTTGAAAAATATCGATGATAATGTCGTTGATATCTATAGCACCATCTTCTGTAGTGAGGTTCGAGTCTATATCTTTGTAACCAGGGTCACTTGTAGCTGAAGCATCATACATTATCAATAGATGTTGAAGTTCTTGTTCTTCTTGTTGCTCCACATTGCTGTTCACAACTTCAATTTTTGCATTTGAGAAGCCAGACTTTACAAAACAGTTCACGACAGTTTGTTTTCTAATTGCATTTACTGAAGAGGAAATCCATTGAATCGCATCTAGGATGCTGATTTTCTTTGCAAGGTCACTCGCACATGTTACATCATTCATGTTTGCAATGAGATATCTTAAAACACGTTTTCTGTAGTGAAGTTTAAAATTTTTTATTATCCCTTGATCCAAGGGCTGACACTCTGCAGTTGTGTTTGGTGGCAGAAAAACGATTTGAATGTTGGACAATTCAATGTGCGGGTGAAATGCAGCATTATTCATGAAAAGAATAATTTTTCTGTTTTAACGAATCATGTTTTGGTTAAAGTGACTTATCTATTTGCTCATGATATCTCGTGTCATTCACGCTTTCTTATTAGACTTCCAGTCAACATTACAAAGATTCAACTTTATGCCCTTGAAACAACGAGGATTTTGTGCTTTTCCTATAACAAGAGGTTGTTCAAAGTCTCCCAGCATATTTGTACACAATAGTACAGTCAAGCGTTCCTTAGAAATTTTTCTGCCCTGGCAATTTGTTTTTTTAGACTCACTGTTTTTTCAGGAAGAGCTTTAAAAAACAACCCTGTTTTGTCACAGTTGTAAATATCCTTAGCTTCAAAATCACGACATAAATCTTCCAATTTGACAGTCCACTCTGTTACAACCCCAGTATTAGCAGATCCATCTTCACCACTTACGGTTTCCAAGAAATTTTATGCCGAGTTTTGAACTTGTCTAGCCATCCCACAGAAGCTTTGAACTCATTTACTCCCATAGATTTCGCAACCTCCAAAGCCTTTTCCCTAATAATAGGCCCATTAATGGGAATTTTTTTAGCACATGTGCGACAAAACCACTCATATGTAACATTGTCAATTTGAAGTCCAACAGTTTTCGGGAATGATTTTTGAACCTGATAATTTCTGTATTGCCAAAATTGTTTGAGCAGTTCATTTTTTTTCTTTAGGATGTCGCTTACCTGCGTCTTCCCAATTTTGAATTTTGCAGTGAGATTGCAAACACTATTTTTTTCCCGATCATACGCATTAATGAGTTCGACTTTATCTTTTAAAGTTAAATGTTTACGAGAAGACATTGTGCACTTCACACGACACTGAACAAAACTGAAAACTGAAACTCAAAAGATGAAAGACCAATTCCCCCCCCGCACACACCGAATTCATCAGAAGTTTTACACGTGCCTTAAAATTCTTCAAAAAGGGTTTAGAACCACGACACGTAAACCTTGATAAAATTCAGAGAATCGGAAATAGAAAATCAACACACGATTGAGGCAATACGTGGAAGAAAAGGTCCTAGAAAAAGGGCAGTGAGCTCGCCCGCTGTCCATTATGGGGAGATCAAATTAAATGCTAATCTAAACGAAACAGTGCAGATTGCCTGTCCGCTACAGAAAATTTCCGCTAGACAGAAGCTGAAAACACGTTAAAACCAATAGAGGAGAGTTGGGGAATTTGAAAATGTCCGTTAGGAGAAATTTCACTGTATTTATTATTTTTATATGAAATCTCCAAACACAAAAAAGCATTAGAACCTAAAGTATTTAGTACCACATATGGATTGAAGATGGATAAGAATTATTTACATACATATTAGTAATATTAAATTATTCATGCTTTAAGAACACAAGGAAGTAGCAAAAATTGTTCAGACTTTCTACCTTCCATCTGTAAACAAATTTCGGGGATACTGGAAAGTTCCTGAAGAGAAGAATGCACCTAGCCATGTATTCTGTCAAACACAATTCATCACAACTCAAGTGACACCCACCAATGTTGTCTAGGCCTTTCTTAATATTGTATTCCAACCAGAACTCCTGAAATGACAGCTTGACCTTGCTGTTCAGTTTCAACAAGTACAGTGAAACTTCTCCTAACGGACACCTCTCGTTAATAGACATCTCTCTACAACGAACATTTTCAAATTCCCCAACTCACCTCTATTGGTTTTAACGTGTTTGCAGCTTCTGTCTAGCGGACATTCTCTGTAATGGACGTGGACAGGCAATCTGCACTGTTTCGTTTAGATTAGCACTTAATTTGATCTCCCTATAACGGACAGCGGGCGAGCTTACGGCCCTTTTTCTAGGAACGTTTCTTCCACATATTGCCTCAATCGTGTGTTGATTTTCTATTTCCGATTCTCTGAATTTTATCAAGGTTTACGTCGCGGTTCTAAACCGTTTATCAAGAATTTTAAGGCACGTGTAAAACTTCTGATGAATTCGGTGTGTGCAGGGGGGGGGGAATACGGTCGGCCTTTCGTCTTTCCAGTTTCAGTTTTCTTCAGTGTCGTGTGAAGTGCACAATGTCTTCTCGTAAACATTTAACTTTAAAAGATAAAGTCGAACTCATTAATGCGTATGATCGGCAAAAAAATAGTGTTCGCACTCTCGCTGAAAAATTCAAAATCGGAAAGACGCAGGTAAGCGACATCCTAAAGAAAAAAAATGAACTGCTCAAACAATTTTGGCAACACGGAAATGGTCAGGTTCAAAAATCATTCCCAAAAACTGTTGGCCTTCAAATTGACAATGTTACGTATGAGTGGTTTTGTCGCGAATGTGCTAAAAAAATTCCCATTAATGGGCCTATTATTAGGGAAAAGGCTTTGGAGGTTACGAAATCTATGGGAGTAAATGAGTTCAAAGCTTCTGTGGGATGGCTAGACAAGTTCAAAACTCGGCATAAAATTTCTTGGAAAACCGTAAGTGGTAAAGGTGGATCTGTTGATACTGGGGTTGTAACAGAGTGGACCATCAAATTGGAAGATTTATGTCGTGATTTTGAAGCTAAGGATATTTACAACTGTGACAAAACAGGGTTGTTTTTTAAAGCTCTTCCTGAAAAAACAGTGAGTCTAAAAAAACAAATTGCCAGGGCAGAAAAATTTCTAAGGAACGCTTGACTGTACTATTGTGTACAAATATGCTGGGAGACTTTGAACAACCACTTTTTATAGGAAAACCACAAAATCCTCATTGTTTCAAGTGCATAAAGTTAAATCTTTTGAATGTTGATTGGAAGTCTAATAAAAAAGCTTAGATGACACGAGATATCATGAGCGAATGGATAAGTCACTTTAGCCAAAACAGAAAAATTATTCTTTTCATGGATAATGCTGCATCTTACCCACACACTGAATTGTCCAACATTCAAATCGTTTTTCTGCCACCAAACACATCTGCAGAGTGTCAGCCCTTGGATCAAGGGATAATAAAAAATTTTAAACTTCACTACAGAAAACGTGTTTTAAGACATCTCATTGCAAACATGAATGATGTAACATGTGCGAGTGACCTTGCAAAGAAAATCAGCATCCTAGATGCGATTCAATGGATTTCCTCTTCAGTAAATGCAATTAGAAAACAAACTGTCGTGAACTGTTTTGTAAAGTCTGGCTTCTCAAACGCAAAAATTGAAGTTGTGAACAGCAATGTGGAGTACCAAGAAGAACAAGAACTTCAACATCTATTGATAATGTACGATACTTCAGCTACAAGTGACCCTGGTTACAAAGATATAGACTCGAACCTCACTACAGAAGATGGTGCTATAGATATCGACGACATTATCATCGATATTTTTCAAGAAGTTCCTCATGAGGATGAAGAAATGTACAGAGGTCATTCTGTCGAAGAACATATTAACGACGAACCACCGATGAAAATAGAATAAGCGCTCATACAAATCAATCGTTTAAAAATGTTTTTCGCCACTGAAGAAGATACTGAAGGACTTTCGATGGGTTCTTCACTCCAAACAAATGTTGAAAACAAAATTATCAGCCGGAAGAAGGTGCAGAAGAAAATAAGTGATAACTGTATGTATTTTTCATAAGATAAAATCATAATATTCATAGCACAATTGTATGTATATTATTTACAAAAATATTGTGCAAAATCTGTATATATTTTAATTTAATTTTACATTAAATGTTTAATGATTTTTCTTTCTTTCTTTTTTTTTTTCTCCCTCAGACTTCTTGTTAGCGGACACCTATCTAACGGACACATTTTCGTTCCCCAGGGCTGTCCGTTAAAGGGACGTTTCACTGTAGTTGTTGCATGGTCTACAGGAGTTAACAGAGTTTGAATATTAATGTCACCTCTTGGTGACAGTAAAAGAGAAGTATTTTTGGAATGAAACATGGGGTGAAACATATATGTTGTCATCCAGATCTTAAATGTTATTAACAGTATGGACAGTATATCAAAAACAAGCACCACCATGCTGCTGAGATTTTATTCCTTACAAAACTCCTTGAGAAAGAGGGAGATAAGCAAAAAAGTTCATTAATTCAGAATTTTAAGATTTTTAAATTAAAAATGGAATAATTAGGAATGACAAATGAGAGACTGCCCACATATGAATAAGAAAGACGATTCACATCACCTACGATAACCCTACTTACAGATATGAAGTAGCGTTAGCATTAGAAGAGGCATTTGATGCAAGAAAGCAAGCTTATGCAGCATCAGCCAAAAAAAAAAAAAAAAACCACTTCCACTTCACCCCTCTGTTCGTTCGAAATACCTGTCCAGCTGAGCCTTAAACTTATTTAGGCTATCAACTTCCACGATAAGGGATGGAAGTCTGTTCCACCAACCAACCACCCACTGGCTAAAGGCAAATTTCTGCACATCTATCCTACATCTGTCTTTCCTCAATTTGAATTTATGCCCTCTCTGGTGATTATTCTGAGCAAGAGGAAGAATCCCATCAGCATTGAGCATACACAAACCATTCAGGGCTTTATACACGTCTATCAGATCACCTCGCCGGTGCCTAGTCTCCAGACACTGTAATTTGCAAAACTTAAGCCTTTCTTCGTAAGAACAACTCTTTGTTCCATTCAATAATCTTGTTGCCCTTCTCTGTACTCGTTCCAGCAGCTCTACATCCTTCTTGAAATGAGACCTCCAGACCTGTATACAGTACTCAAGGTGTGGCCTGACCATTGCCTCATACAAGGGAATAATCACCTCCTTATCCCTGCTAGAAAAATTCCTGTATATTATTGACAAGACACCGTGAGCTACTCTTGCAGCCTGTCTGCACTGCTCAGAAACTTCATATCTGCCTGCACAATTCCCCCCAGGTCCTTTTCATTATCTACCACTGTCAGTGTAGTACAACAGAGTTGATACGTTGCTCTGGGATTGCTGTTTCCCATATGTAGTACTTTACATTTGTCAATGTTAAACTTCATTTGCCACTTCCCAGCCCATCTGCTCAACCTTTCCAGATCCTGTTGCAGCAGCATAGCATCAGTAGTGTCCTTAACAACCCTGCCAACCTTTGTATCACCTGCAAACTTGGACATTAAGCTTGCTATACCATCATCAATATCATTTATAAATACAGAAAACAATAATGGACCCAACACTGAACCCTGAGGGACGCCACTAATAACATTAGTCCACGATGAGCAGTGTCCATTGGTTACCACTCTCTGTCTTCTCCCCCTCAACCATCCCTTTATCGATAGCAGCAATTTGCCTCCGATGCCACACTGCTCCAATTTGTGCAGCAGTCTTCCACGTGCAATAGTATCAAACGCCTTTCTAAGATCCAAATATATAATATCAAAGTTATTTCCTGCATCCAGATCTTTTGTGACTGCATCATAGTATCCAACCAAATTGGTCAGGCAAGACTTTCTCTTAACAAAACCATGCTGTGTCCGAGCTATAACTGAAGCCTTGTCTTGATGATCCCAGAGTGCTTCTTTAACCAGTGCCTCCATTAATTTTTCTGGAACAGAAATTAAACTCACAGAACTATAATTACTTGTGTCAGCCTTTGATCCTCCTTTGTGAATTGGAGTCACAATTGCACATCTCCAATCTATGGGTACCTCCCCTGAGTCCAAAGAAGCTCTCATAATTATGGCTAAGCGTTTGTTTACTTCCTTTTCTGCCTCCTTTAATATAACTGGATAGATCCCATCTACCCTGGGTGCCTTTTTTATGTTTATCCTCAACACTTTCTCCTCCACTTTCCTCTCAGTTATTACAAATTCATCTAGCTCACTGCCAGAGTTTACTTCACCTCTGGCATTCCCCTTCCTGAATAACTCCTCATGTGTGAATGTAGATGTAAAATACTCGTTTAGTTTGTTAGCCACCTGAGCAGGATCCTCAAATGTTGAACTATCAATATCCAGTGGACCAATCTGATTCATCCCTTTCCTTCTAGAATTTACATAGGTAAAGAACTCTTTTCTATTTTTCTTTGCATCGTTTGCCAAGGATTTCTCATAATCTGCCTTTGCCTGCCTAATCTCCATTGTAACTTGGTTACAGACCAGCTTATATCTATCATAGGCTTCCATGTCACCCATTAATTTATATGTATCCCATGCATTTTTCTTCTCTGCCAAATGTCTCATTAGTTCATCTGACATCCATTTTGGCCTAAACCTTGAACAATATTTCTTAGTTGGTATGTAAAGTCTAGTAGCTTCCAAGGTAAGTTCTTTGAATGCTTCCCATTTTGAATTTGCTGTTGGTAACATCATCAGCTGGTCCCACTGTATAGAATTTAAATACTGTCTCAGACCATCTTAGTTGCCTCTACGAAAGCAAAAACCCTTCCCTTTATCCCTGATCGTAGTTACCGCTTTGAGTAAATTCCACTTCAGCATACTGTGATCACTGCCACCTAGTCATTCCTTTATCTGCAGATTCTTAATGCATGAAGAATCACTACTGATAATTAGATCAAGAGTATTACTCCCTCTAGTTGCCTCCCGAACATGCTGATGTAGAAAACAATCATCCAATAAATCCACAAAAGTCTTGCTAGTGTGTGAGTGACCAACCCACAAATTCCAGTCAATATCTGGGAAATTGAAATCCCCCATTATAAGACTCTCTGATTTACTGGCCCATTCTATTTCCCTGTACAGTTTCTTATTATACTCCTCAGAGTCATTAGGCCTATAGCACACTCCTACTCTCAATTTTGATCTCCCAATGCTTATGTCACACCAAACTGACTCGATACTGCACTGTCCAGCGATGTCGACTGGCTTCACTTCCTTGGATTTTATGTGTTTCTTAACTAATCACATAATCCCTCCTCCCTGTCTATCCTTTCTGTACACATTGTACTTCCCAAATTCCAGTTCTGCATTCCTTATATCTGTGTGACACCACGTCTCTTATATCCCAACAATATCTGCCTTTGATGTTTTGAGCAATACCTCAAATTCATCAAATTTATTTACCAAACTCCTAGCATTGGTGTACACACAAGTATACATGCACCTGTTCTTTTTCTTAGCTACCCTAACACAACCCATGTATTTACTTGTACCAAAATGACTCCCAGCAGTCTCTGAATTACCGTGCATCTTGTTTTCCAGGCTGCTGCTAATTCAATAGAAGCAGTATAAGAATCACTTTCACCTCTGCCAGTTGCTACTGTTAATCTATTAGTCCTTGTATCCCCCCAAGCTAGCAGTTTTCCGACCCACCTAATACTGCCTTGATAGCATCAGCAAATATTCTTGCACCCTTTCTATTTAAGTGTATCCCATCCCTCTAGAAGCAGTCTCTCCTGTTAACAAAAACATGTTTAGATACCAAGTTAGCCAAATCTCTCCTGTTAGTCAAAAACATGTTTAGATACCAAGGTAACCTTCTATCTTTCCTCCCATCCCTCACACCAGAGATGTTCAAATGGCAGCCCTCCAGTTGGTTTTGTGACCCATGCACATATTCTTACATTTCCCAAAATGTGTATTGACACTTTACTTCTCTTTTAAAAAAAACAGATAGTAAACCTTGTTAAAAACACTTCACAAAAGTGTTACTAAATATTGCATATAATTTTTCAACTGATTTCACTTGACATCTATTAAATAATTTTTTGTTATTTAATAGATGTCAGGTTAATAGATACTCAACATGTGCTGAAATGTGACTGAAAATAGTCACACTGCAGGCACATCCAGGAACCTCTTACAATATCGAGATTAGTTTCATATACCCACCTTAAAGTCAGACCATGACAACATGATACAGCAAAAAAAATCTACACACACTTCAATGGGTTTGGTGCCCAATAGATGATAAACATGCCACCATCATTTGCCACTTCAGAAGAAGGAAGAAATTATGCACTGAACAGGCATATTCTGTTAACAAGCAGTTACCCACATACACACTCTTTGCTACGAAGCCATTCCAGAGTGATTCCTTGAAATAACAAATTGATTTAACAATAATAATTGTTTGTGTATGCATACAAACTGAATGATGCACCATGTAACCTACTTCATCTAAATCTGTTATACACAGTGGGTGTACAGGTCAGTGTAGCAGTAAAAATCAGTCCACCCTGAATTAATCATCAGTCTACCATTCACTATTTTCTTCCATGCCTATTCTATTTTCTATTACACCAAGCCAGAGTAAGCCCTCTGGCTAGGTGTAATTGTTTATTTTCATGTCTTATCTTCCAACTTTATTAAAGATTGTTCTTGAACACACACAAAATTTCTAACTTGTTCAAATTTGTGGTTATCCAGTCTATGCTGTAAATTTTCTTTGTTTCTAACAAGTTTCATAACTTTTGTTTTTCTGTAACTAATTTTCATGCCAAATTCTCTAACAACCTTTATTTAATTTATTCTGAAATTTTTAAAGATCTTACAAGCTACTATTTAACAGAACATTCACATATAACAATAATCCAATTTTTGCATTTCCCACACTAGACATTAGTAAGAGGCAATAAGGTGCAGCCCTACCTCACTTCAAATTTAACCTTAAACCATTTTCAAATGCTTTCTTTGATCCTCACTGTGGCTTTTCCATTGTTATGCAAATAATTTTTATTCCCCTTAAAAGATTATCCTTTCCATATTTTTCTAAATCTAAAAGAATAAATTTATAGATACTTTATTTTATGCTTTATCAAGATCAAAAAATTCTAAACAAAGATTCTTGTTATATTCCCATGTCTGTATAATTTGTCTTAGTGTAAATAACTGATCCTGACATCCCTGTTTGACCTAAAATCTGGCAGTTCTTGCCCAAATTTACATTCAACAATACTTCTAACCCTCTTCTTTTCTCTAAAAGATATTTGCACAGATTTCATTTGATACACCAGAGTAAAATTAATTGGTAAAAATTATTGCCTCATTCCAATCTTCTGTAACTTGTCCTTTAGGAAAAATCCTCTAGATAATGTGATATAACTATTGGACTACCATTCTTTCCATCTTCAGTATTTCAAGCCTAATTTTATCAATCTGTTTGTTATAAACTGCAAATATTTCTGAAAGAGAAGATCATACTCATTTCTGAAAATAACACTGCTGCAGAATAAAAGTGAAACATTAAATTGAATTCATCATCCAACAAAAACAAAGTATATATATATATATATAAAAAAAAAAAAAAAAGGTTTCTGCAAACTCTTGTAGAGTATAATGAGCTTGCAATCGGACAGCACTGCTCTAAACCATAATATTATCCACACAAATTTAAACATCCCAAATAACTTACTTCCAGGATTCCCAAACCTCATAAAAAATTTTAAGCTAGTTGATGTACTTAAAAATTAAGCTAATTAGTGTCCAAATATTGTTAACTCATGAAGAAATGTCAGAAGTGTTAACATAAGCAACACATCCAATTAAAATCAAATGCATTAAATTTAAATAAACAATTGAACCAAAAAACAAATACAGCATAGCAAGCAATGCAGTTGGCAGGTTTATGAATTATTAATCAATTATTTTGCTGTATTTATTTTGTGGTTTATGTATTTAAAATTTTTTTTTTTTATTTAATCTGAAATGATTTAAAAAAATTTTTATTTCAAACAATAAATTGTCAATTGCATGACTTTATGGTTACACCTCATATACATATTAGGAAGTTGAATAACATTATAAAAAAGCATTTGAAAAAATCATTAATGTCTTCTGTAGGTATACAAAGCAACATATTACCGAAAATTGTTCTGGTGCAGGAGAATATGATGAATTGCAGGTACTACTGGTATTGACTTTAAATGCTAATCTCATGTGAAGCCCCTGTGCAAGATAGGTTGTCTGCATCTGAAAAAATATTAGATTATACTACTTCATATTGAAATGATTCTGTTTCAACAAATTAATTAATATATTGAAATGTTGACAACTGAATAAGAATAAATACTTTCCACAGAGGACTATATTAATTATATGAATAAAAGTTATGAGGTGGGAACATTAATAATCAGAACTTCATTTCTGGCATTAAGAAAAGATGCCATTTATACTGCACATCACAAAGTGAAATAAATGATTCAGTTCAAATTGCATATATTTAGCAACTATTTTAAAAAAAAGCAACACAATATGTATGCATATTCTGTTGCTCTTCTCTGCATGAAGGGTCTTTTCTGACAAAAGAACCTTCATGCTGAGAAGGGGCTGTGCGAGTGAGGCTGAGCCATATGAAATTAGTGATGTAGCAATTACAGAATATTGTTTATTAGAAAAACTTGAGCATAAAGGCAAGTAAGGCTCCTAGAGTTGATGGCATATACCCTGTACTGCACATAACAAAGGATAGAAGGCATGATGTCAAAATTTGACATCATGCCTTCTATCCTTTGATATATGATCTTGCCTAGAAATTGGGGTGTCATCAAAGAACATAGGAGCAGAACATTCTTTTTTTGCAAAGATATAGGACAGGACTGAGTTTTAGAAGGATGAAATCAACTAATTATCTGAAGATCAGCATTTAAGAAATTGGTAGTGGATATCTGAAAAGTTGAAGCTGTTTGAGCACAGCAAGGTTTCTCAAAATGGAAGGTGGAATGCAATGTGCTATCATCAGAAAACTATGGACAGGATTTCCAGTCAATGGAAGAAGGTCATTAATATACAAAAGGAAAAGAGCGGGAGAAAGAACTGAACCTTGAGGAACACCAGAATTGGTGGAGAAGTTAGAAGACAAGAGAGCCATCTACCATCACCCACAGTGGGAAGTCAGAGAAAACCCAATTACAAAAACCAGATGGCAAACGATAAGATGGAAGCTTATTTAGAAGACCTTTATGCCAAACTTCATCAAAAGCCTTTGAAATGTCAAGAGCAACTGCTCAAGTTTCACCAAACTTTTCCAATGAATTTGTCCATAGATGGGTAACATAAGCCAGAATATCACCAGTGGATCGACACTGCTAGAATCTATACTAGTGATTATAGATCACATGGAAGTTTCTAAATAGTTTAAGAGTTGGAGGTTAATTGATTTCTCCATTACTTTACAAAGAGTAGAAGTAATTACAAGGGGATGATAACTGGAAGGGATTTTTCACCCTTTTTTAGAAACTGGTTGGATATGAGCAAATTCCCAAGCAGAAGGGGGGAAAAACACCTTTGGAACAAGAAAGTGAAAAAAGGCAACACAGAAGAGGAGCACATGTTTTGAGAACAACTGGAGAAATACCATTACGACCTGGAGCTTTCTTAGCATCAATATTCATCAAAATCCTTCTGACACCCTTTTGATGGAAGACCACAGGAGGCACGGAATGGAGTGTAGTGGGAATGGTGGGATGCAGTTTACCAAGATCATCAATACACAAGTTGGAAGAAAAATAGGATGCTAGCAGGTTAGCTTTATCTTTGGCTGAAGTGGCAACAGAACCATCTTGTTTTGAAAGAGACAGGAACAGAGATGGGCAAAAGTTGCGGCCATTAGCTTTGGCAAGGGACCAGAATGCTCGACTACCATTTGGACAAGAAGCAAGTTTTCTACTCTTAGCCTATATGAATTCCAGTTTGGACTGATTAATAACTGCTTTACAATTGTTGTGAGCTTTGGCGTAGGCAGAAAATAAATCTGGAGATTTGGAAACAAGCCAATTACGATATGCAATATTCTGTCAGAAAAAGAACATGGGGTTTGGCAGACTGTAAGTGGAAATGGACATCGTTGACATTAGAACTGAGACTACGTATATTTGCAAAATGAACGAGGAAGTGTTTGGGAGGTGTAGATCTTTTTTACAGATAAGTTTGTTCTATTAGTTTGACAATTTGTGGTGTATTCAGTAGTGAAAAAAGGTGGGGGGACATGCTGTATGAAGTAATGAAATTTTAGGATTTTTTACTCTCCTCTCCATACTTTTTTTTTTAAGTAAATATTTTATTAACAAAATTACATAACAATACACACAAATTGTGTACAGACTGTCTATATCTAACAATACTGCATTAAAACTACATTTAATCTATCAATTTCTTTTTTCCATATAATTTGTATGGAAAAAAGAAATATTTGCTGTTTCTAGCTGAGCTGCAGAATTTGAGGCCAAACCAAGCTGCATCACATAGCAACTGCCAAGTTGACTCGTGCACATGGTGTGACCTTGGTGGTTGATCAAGTTCATGCCTGTATAGTTTTACCTAGGTAACAATGGATGACACACAAGGACCAGTATGCTGCTCTCAAATTTTTTATCCATCTCAAAAAAACATCCACTGAAGCATATGAAATGTTAAAAGAGGCTTATGGTGAATCTACATTTCTATATAGCAGGTGGTTTAGAATGTTTAAATGTGGACACAATTCAATCACAAAAATTCAGCAGTCCTGGAGCTGCAACCACTGCTATCACCACAGAAACCATTTACACTGCTTTTCTAATCGTAAGAGAAGATCATTGTATAATAGTAAGGCAACTGACAGAGATGTTGAGAATATCAGTAGAAACTATGCGCAGTATTCTCCATGACCATTTGCATATTTTGTTGTTCAGGTATCAATAGTCTTGGAACCCAGCATGCACATGTCTGTACATGCTGGGTTTTTTTTTTTTTTTATTTATTTATTACTACTCCAAAACAGCCGAAGCCTTACAAAGGAGGGTTCCAAGACTATTCACACCTGAGCAACAGCAAGTTCGCATGGTGGTTTGTCAGAAGCTGCAATGGACGGTTACTGATGATGGTGAGGTACTGCACAAGGTGATAACGGCAGATGAGACACGGCTCATCATTTTAATCCAGAGAGTAAGCAGCAAAACTCTGTTCAAAAAGTCTACATCATCACCAACACCGAAAAAAGCAAACATGGCTTCTGTAGGAAAGGTTATGGTCATCTCTTTTTTTGACATTTAAGGAATGGTTTACAAGTGTGTTGTGCCATGCCATATGACTGTTACGGGACCATACCGCACAACTGTACTGCACGCTTTGTGGGATCGCATTTGTCGCAAACAACCATGACAATGTGAAACCTTGCATTGCTCATACTGTCATCAAGTACTTAGCCAGCATTAATGTCAAAGGTGTTTCTTATCCACCCTACAGCCCTGACCTTGCACCCTGCAATTTTTTTATTTCCAAAGTTAAAGGAGTTGTGAGGAATATCAGAGGTGATTCTCAAATGTGTATCAAAAAATGGTTTCTACCATGTTTTTGAAGAATGGCAGAAACATTGGAGAAAGTTCATTTCATCAAATGGGAACTACTTTGAAAAGGACCAGTAAAACATGGATGATTAATAAAGATATGTTATGAAAAAAAAATTATGATTATTCTTTATTGAATAGATCTCGTATATGTGAACACACCTAAAATAAATAATAAATAACATTCTGATTTGAAAAATAATACAAACTTAACTAAGAATTGAAAGGACTAAACTTATTGAAAAACAGAAGAGACACCTGATTATTAGAAGATTTCAATCAAACAAGAAGAGATGGCAATATTTGTGATATGCATAAGCAAATCACATATATTGCTTCCTCGGCATCAAAAAACAGAGGTTCTCTTTAACTCTTGATGTTTCTTTTCTTCTAGAAAGCTACTGCCTCTGTACAAATTGTAAATCTGTACATTTTGCCTTCAGCCAGCGGATAGTTGATTGTTGGAACAAACTTCCATCTGTTGTTGTAGAAGTTGATAGCTTAAATAGATTCAAGGCAGAACTCGACAAACATTTGGAGCAAGTGGATGGGTGAAATAAGGATTTTTTTTTGGCTGATGCTATATAAGCTTGCTTTCTTGCATCATGTGCCTTTGCTAATGCTAATGCTAAATTCTCCCAACCAATAAATGCTGTTTCCACATTTGGCACCCCAAAAACTTCCCCTATATTGTATTCAAAAGAGAGAGGTCAAGTTAGTTAATGATTCCTTGTTTACAAACTGACTGCGCTACATGTCCCACAGACGTTCAGTGTCTGCTATAAACTGTTTCTAAAGATATTTCGATGAGCATTGTTCTTCTGAATAAGATACTGTAATTCAGCATTTTTCTTTCAAATCAGTCTGAACACATGCCTAAACCAGTCAGTATCCACTCATATTTCAAATATCCCTTCTACTTCTGTTCTTTGGAGCAGCCTTCTTGAAAATCACAATCTATGGAAATTTAAGTTCAGCATCAACAAGTATTTTCTATCTTTTCAAACCACACACACATACGGTATTAGAGTACTATAGGTTCCGATGTTTCATGTTTAAGGTCACCATAAAAATAAAAGTAATCTCTAATGCCTTACAATTTGATCCAACATATGCAGGATATCAAACCGATGATCCTGCATACCCAACATATGCAGGATCATCGGTTTGGCTGAAACAAGAAGAAGAAATGAATCACTTATAAGTTTATCAAATGGAAATCTGCTGTACACCAATGGAAACAGTGAAAGGAGTGAAGGTGGAGTTGGGTTTCTGGTCCATAAAGATTTTAAAAACAACATTTTGGAATTCAAAAGTACATCACCAAGGGTGTCAAGACTAATACTCAACATTTCTAAGAGGTACAAGCTAAAGATTATAATGATTTATGCACCAACATCGAGCCATGATGATGAAGAGGTTGAAGAAATGTACACCGAAATTGAGAGTCTTCTAGATGAGCAGAAAACCCATTACACTATTATTATAGGGGACTTCAATGCTAAGGTTGGAAAAAGGCAAAACAGCGCAGAAAGAGGAACTATAGGAAATTTTGGAATTGGTGAAAGAAATAAAAGAGGTGAAAGACTTGTGGAATTTGCAGAATCTCAGGGACTGTCAGTAATGAACACTTTTTTCAAGAACAGGGTGAACAGAAAGTGGACATGGAAGAGTCCAAATGGATTAACAACTAATGAAATTGACTTCACCCTCACTAACAGAAGATATATTGTGAATGATGTTACCGTCCTGAATAAGGTAAATGTTGGAAGTGATCACAGAATGGCAAGATGTACACTTGATATAGATGTAGGCAAGGAAAGGAAAAAACTGACGAGTAAATAATACAAAGGTCTTTGAGATAACAGAGGAGGAGAAAAAGCAGTATGTACTGGAACTTAAGAACAAGTTTGAGCTTCTGCAGACTGCTCAGGACCAAGATATCGACAAGGAATATTACAGCTTTCTGAAAGTGATAAAGCCCAAGAAACCTATAGGGAAACAGAAATCCAAAGAAGAAAAAATTAGTCAAGAAACACTTGTCATGATGAACCGAAGAAGACAAATGAAGAGCAAGAAAAACACTGACAGGGAGAAAATTGAGTATACTGAGTTATGCAAAGCCATTAGAAAGAGATTCAGAGAGGACATAAGAAGATTTAACACAAGAAAAGTAGAACAAGCATTAAGGGAAAACAAAGGATTTAAATCAGCAGCCATGAGCAGTAATACAGAAAGACAAATGATACTGAAACTGAAGAATAGCGATGGTGTACTTATAAACAGCAGAGAAGGCATAATTCAAATAGCAGAAGATTACTATAGAAAATTATACAAGGAGCGAGGGAATGATACCAGCAGTGGGGAAGATCATTTGCAAAGTAGCAACACATACGACATACCCGATATTCTTCCTGATGAGGTAGAACATGCATTGAAGAAAATGAAGAATCGGAAAGCCCCGGGGGAAGATGAAATTACTGTAGAGTTGTTAAAATTGGGAGGAAGAGACATAACACAAAAACTGGCAAGGCTCTTCACAAAGTGCATTAGAAAAGGTGTGACGCCTAAGCAGTAGAATAATGCAATCATAGTTTTGCTGCATAAGAAAGGAGATAAATCAGAAATTGGAAATTATAGACTAATTAGCTTGTTATCCCACATCTACAAGTTGTTCACAAGGGTCATTACTAACAGATTAGAAAGAATACTTGATGAGAATCAACCGAAAGAGCAAGCTGGCTTTAGGACAGGATTCTCAACTATGGATCACTTTCATGTAATATCACAGCTAATGGAGAAAGCAAATGAATATAAAACACCATTATGCCTGGCATTTGTGGATTATGAAAAGGCATTTGACTCCATACAGCATAAGGCAATGTTTCGGGCACTGGAAAGGCAAGGCATAGATACCCCATATATTATGATTTTGAAGAAAATATATGAGAGTGCTACCTCCTTTATTAGACTAGACAAAGACAGTAGCAAATTTAAAATCGAGAAAGGAGTTCGACAAGGAGACACAATATCTCTGAAGCTGTTTACTGCTGCCCTTGAGGAAGCTTTCAGAAGATTAGACTGGTCGCAGATAGGAGTCAATGTGAACGGAGAGTACCTAAACCATTTACGATTTGCAGATGACATTGTGGTTATAAGCCACGATCCCAAAGAATTAGAGGAAAATCTTAATCAGTTATGCACAGTTAGTAAGGATTTTGGAATAAAGATGAATATGGCTAAAACAAAAGTAATGATGAACAAGTATGCCATGGAAAGGGAAATAATGATTGAAGGAGCAGTAATTGAAAAGGTGGAGTCATATACTTATCTGGGACAAGTTATTAGCTGTAATAATGATAAATGGCTGGAAGGCAAGAGAAGAATAAATTTTGGATGGACAGCATTCAGGAAATATAGTCACATACTGAAGAGCAATTTCCCAGTTTGTCTGAAACGTAAAATAATGAATCAATGTATACTCCCCACCATGACTTATGGAAGTGAAACTTGGGCACTCACCAAAAGAATGGAAGAAAAGCTGAGAACTACACAGTGAAGAATGGAACGAATTATATTGGGAATCAGACTGTTAGATAAGAAGAGAAACACATGGATTAGGCAGCAAACTCAAGTAAAGTAGTAGTAGTAGTAGTGGCACATGATGCAAGAAAGCAAGTGTAGGAGCTTATGCAGCATTAGCCAAAAAAAAAAAAATCACACCATTCCCTCCAAATGCCTGTCCAGTTCCTCCTTAAATTTCTTTAACCTATCAACTTCTACAACGACAGATGGAAGTTTGTTCCAGCAATTAACCACCCGCTGGCTAAAGGCAAATTTCCGCACATCTATTCTACATCTGTCCTTTCTTAATTTGAACTTATGTCCCCGTAGGTTGGTAATCTGAACAAGTGGAAGGATCCCATCAGAATTCAGCGTACTCAACCCATTCAAGGCCTTATAGACCTCAATCAGATCACCGCGCAGGTGCCTAGTCTCCAGCCACTGCAATTTGCAGAACTTAAGCCTCTCTTGGTAAGAGAATCCCTTCATTCCCCTCACCAATCGTGTTGCTCCTCTCTGTACACGCTCAAGCAAATCTACATCCTTCCTAAAATGAGGCCTCCAGACCTGTACGCAGTACTCAAGGCGTGGTCTGACCATTGCCTTATACAGAGGGATAATCACCTCCTTTTCCCTGCTAGCAAAATTCCTATATATCATTGACAAAACCCCATGACCTGCCCTGTCAGCCTGTCTACATTGCTCAGAGAACTTCATATCTGACTGCACAATTACTTCCGGGTCTTTTTCATTTTCTACCACCTTAAGTGTAGTACCACACAGTTGGTACGTTTCTCTGGGGTTACTTCTACCCATATGCAGTACTTTGCATTTGTCAAGGTTGAACTTCAGTTGCCACTTCTTAGCCCATCTGCCCAAATTATCTAGATCCTGTTGCAGTAGCACACTGCCATTACTGTCATTAACAACCCTGCCAACCTTTGTGTCATCTGCAAACTTCGACATTAAGCCTGATATACCTTCATCAATATCATTGATAAATACACAAAACAACAGTGGACCCAACACCGAACCCTGTGGGACTCCACTAATAACATTAGTCCACGAAGAGCAGCACCCATTGATTACCACCCTCTGTCTTCTCCCACTTAACGATCCTTTTATCCATTGTAGCAACTTACCCTTAATACCATTCTGCTCCAATTTGTACAGTAGTCTTCCATGCGCAACAGTGTCAAAAGCTTTCCTGAAATCGAAGTATATGATATCAAAATTATTTTTTGCATCCAGTTCCTTTGTGACCACATCATAATAACCAATCAAATTTGTCAGACAAGACTTTCCCTTAACAAACCCATGCTGTGTTTGAATTATTGCTGCAGTCTTGTCTAGATGATCCTGCAATGCATCTTTAACCAGCGACTCCATTATTTTACCCGGAACAGAAGTTAAACTAACTGGTCTGTAATTACTCGTGTCACCCTTCGATCCACCTTTGTGAATTGGGGACACATTTGCACATCTCCAGTCCGTGGGAACCTCCCCTGAGTCCAAGGATGCTCTCATAATTATGGCTAAGGGTTTGCTTAGTTGCTTTGTCGCCTCCTTTAAAATAACTGGATAGATCCCATCCACCCCAGGTGCCTTTCTTATGTTTAACTTCAACAATTTCTCCTCCACTTTGCTCTCAGTTATTACAAAATCATTAAGCACACTGCTACAATTTGATAACCTTCTTCCATTTTGAAATTGTAATAATTCCTCACGTGTGAATGTAAATGCAAAATACTCATTCAGTTTGTTTGCTATCTGAGCAGGATCATCAACAGTCGAACCATCGATGTCAAGTGGACCAATCATATTCATCCCCTTCCTTTTAGAGTTTATATAAGTAAAGAAATCCTTGCTGTTTTTCTTAGCATCTTTTGCCAAAGATTTCTCGTAATCCGCCTTCGCCTGCCGAACCTCCTTTGTGACCTGATTACAGACTAGCTTATATCTGCCACAGGCTTCTGCGTCACCTGATAATTTATATGCATCCCATGCATTTTTCTTCTCTGTCACGAGTCTCATTAGTTCATTTGATAACCATTTAGGCCTAAACCTTGAACGATATTTCTTAATCGGTATATAAAGTCTAGTAGCTTCCACGATTAATTCTTTGAATGCTTCCCACTTAGAATTTACTGTTTGTAACATCGTCAGTTGATCCCACTGTACAGAATTTAAAAACTGTCTGAGACCACTGTACTCCCCTTTACAGAAGCAAAAACCCTTTCCTTTACCCCTGACGGTAGTTACCTCTTTGAGTAAATCCCACTTCAGCACACTGTGATCACTGCCACCTAGTGGTTCCTTTATCTGCAAATTCTTAATACACGAATGATCACTGCTGATAACCAGATCAAGAGTGTTACTTTCTCTGGTTGCCTCTCGAACATGCTGCTGCAGAAAACAATCATCCAATCAATCCACAAAAGTCTGACTAGTGTGTGAGTGACCAACCCACAAGTTCCAGTCAATATCTGGGAAGTTAAAATCCCCCATTATAAGACATTCTGATTTACTGGCCCACTCTATTTCTCTGTACAATTGTTCATTGTACTCATTCCAGTCATTAGGCCTATAACACACTCCTACTCTCAAAGACATGATGACAGATGGACTAAGAAAATAACAGAATGGTACCCAAGAGGAGCTAGAAGAAAACCTGGAAGACAAAGGCGGAGATGGATAGATGAAATTCATGAGTTTTTGGGCAGTAAATGGATGGCCAGTGCTCAAAACAGAAGGAACTGGAAAGTTGCTGGAGAGGCCTTCATCCTGCAGTGGATTGAAAATGGCTGATGATGATGATGATGATGCAGGAGGCATCCAATACTATCAGTAGCTCGGTTTTGTTGAAGAGTGGAAAGAGAATGAGCAATCTACTACTCTCAGTATATTTATGGTGTCTGAAAGAATCTACCTCTGATTAGCTCTTTTGTCTCTTGCGAAACAAAAAGTTATAAGTATTTATGCCCAGAAAATGGGGAAGAGAGAATGCTCGCGGATTTCACAGTGCCACCACTGTATTAATACCTTCATAACACAAGCCACATGAAAAGCTGTCATGTAGTTGGTTATACTGTCCATGTGAAAACAACTTGACCACCTGATCACAGAAACTGAAGTTGTTCCATATGCACTTCAATCATTATCCCAGAGTAATGATCTTGCTTGTAAAAGGTAAAAAGCGAGTGGTTGTAGAGCAAAGATCAAATGCCGCCCTCTTGCAGTTGCAGGGGTGGGCACAAATGCACATGCTCAAAATATCGCCTGAAAAGACCAAACAAATACTTCTAAAAGGCAATTTGGACATAAAAAGACATCCATAAATCAAAATTAACACAATTACTATAAAAATGGCAACAGAATTAAAATATCTTGGCACGGTCTTTGATTCAAAATTAACTTTTTATCCCCATTTGGCTTACTTGGACGAAAAAGTGAGAAATTATGAAGGTATGATTGCCAGGATCAGTCGAGCAGACTGGGGACTCAAAAGAAAGCCCCTGGCAATCATATACCATGCAATGATCCTACCTGTTATCACCTATGGAGCTGGTGTGTGGTTCACCTGCTCGGCCATAGTAAGAATCAGAAATAAATTAGAATCAATACAAGCACACCTGCGCTACAGTTGCTGGCCGGAGCTCTCCCACTTTATCTGGAAGTAGCCAAAAGAGGCTTATATTATAGATTTAAAAAGGCATACCCACAGAATTTTTGGAGATGGCCCTTGATGCAGCCAACACCTTCAACGTTGAAAGAAAAAGTATAGCCACAAAACTTCATGAGTTCAAAAATTGCCCATGTTCCCAACATGCCCAGATGATGACTTAAAAACTATCAGGATAGCAGTATTCTGCACCCTGACATGACAAAACTGGATTGACCTGGGTACCCCCCAGGACTACCCTGTAGGAAACTGGGCCCCACACCAAATTAAGTAACTATGTAGGGAAGGGAGATGTATGGGCAGCCAGGGAAGCAGATTAGCTGAAAAATATCAGTAAGCTAGTAGCAAGGGGATGCAATGTTGAATGAAAAGGGAATAAATGTCAGTTCTGGTGAAAGAAAGAGTGACCCAGCACAAGGGAAAGAGAGAGTGAATGAGTGTTATGGTGAAAGGGAATGAGTGGAAGAGCAGACGTAATTGGCCGAAAGAATACAAAGTTAATAAAAACTTACCTTACTTTATATACTAACAACACAAACACTATCACTGCACTCTCCCCTGGGCTGCAAAAAACTTGTGGCTAGGCCAGCACCACAACTGAAGAATAACAGTAAGTTGAGGTGCCTAGAGAGTGCAGTGCAGAAAGAAAGAGTCGAACAAATGAAATGAAAGCCAGAAGAACGAATGAGAGAATGTGTGAGAAAAAGAACAGAAACCATAAATGTTACAGTTAAGTACAAACTAACCCTAGTTTTAATCTTTTGTATTCTTGCTTATTTAGCTTAACTATTATGCATTAGTATTTAAATTTACATTAAACACTATTGCATCCCCCCCTCTGGTGTGTGCGAAAAAAATATATATATATACCGTATTTCTTCGATTCTAAGATGCACCTTAATTTCAGAAAAAACTCTTTGATTCTAAGAAAAATAAATAAATAAAATAAAACACTAAAATAAATCTAACAAATATTTTTATTGTAATAGAATTCAATTTACTAACAACAATAGTACCGGTATTTATCAGTAGGTATGTTATTCATCATTTTCTTCTGAGGTCGATATCTGCATCTGAATCAATATCAGAGTCTACTTCACATTCAGGGTCACATTCTTCTGAGCCGTCGTTATCTTCATTATCCCATAATATATCATCTTCTGAGCCATGAGAGAACGTTGGTGATGCAACATTTTTTAAATGACTGCTTTACTATTATTTCTGGGATCAGCTTCCAAGCTGTTGATACCCATTCCGCCAATTTTGATGCCAGCGCTTTCTTAATTTTTCCGGAAGGTGTCAGCGGAAGGTTTGTCGGTCAACAGCCAGGATTCATATTCCTTTCTCAAGTAATCCTTAAATGGCTTGTTGACCGAAACATCGAGTGGCTGCAGTTGGCTAGTCATGCCATCAGGAATCACAACCAAGTCACCACGTTTTTATTTTTGACACGTTCGGACAAATGTCCATGAAATACATCAAGTACTAGCATGCTAGGTGGGTTATGAAGACTTCCAGGACATCTATTCCACACAACATTTAGCCAGCCTTCCATAAGCTCTGCCGACATCCATTCATTTTTTTTATGCACGCACAATGAGATCTTTGGGGAAAATTTCATTCTTCAGTATGGTTTTTCTATTTAAAATTAACTTTCGACCATCAGTGGTGATGCACAGCATCACAGTGATATGCTGTTTTTCATAGCCTGTGCTTCTAATCTTGATTTCTTTAGCACCTTTAGGGTTGACTGTGTAATTTCGAGGCATATCGAAGAAGACTGGGGTTTCATCAGCATTTTCAATTTGACTAAACTCATAGTTTCTTTTTTTCCCTTAATTTCATCACTTGTCGCTGAAAGTTAATTAGCTTCTGTTGAAAGTCTGCAGGAATTTTTTGACAAATAGATGTTCGTCGCCTTAACGATAATCCACTATGACACATAAGTCTTTAAAATTTATTTCCTCTATTCCAAGGGACTTGGCAATTTCTCCAGCTTTCAATTGCATGGCTTGTCGAGTGATGGGTAATCCTTTTGTGCGGGTCTCCGTTACAAAATGTATCACAGCTTAATCGACTTGTGGAAATCTTCAATTCTTATTCCCTGTAAAACACTTGGTTGTTGCTTTGCATGAAAATATGGAATTGCGATCATTTCTCCAACGACGAACATTTACTTCACTAATGTCAAAATGCCACCTCGCAGCTCTATTTCCATGTTCTTTTGCATACACAAAAATTTTTCATTTCAATGCAGCTTCGTAGTGCAATCTTTTTGACATTTTAATGTGCAGTAAGGGATCAAAATTAATGAAATACAGTAACTCCATTTCTTATGTACTTTCGAAGATACAAACAAAACATCCTGGTTTTCGCTGAGTGAGCTCCACTATAATGAAATAACAGTGGCTTCACATTTCAAAAGCATGTGAAATCACCCACGCCACTTTATTCTCCAATGGAATTGGAGAATGCGATAACTTGGAGGTGGAGTTTCCTTCAAAAAACAAAATGTGTGGTGCTGTGCAAAGTGCGGGGAAATTAAAAAAAAAAACTGCGATTATAAGACGCACCCCATTTTTAGAGATGTTTATAGGGGAAAAAAAAGTGCATCTTAGAATCGAAGAAATACAGTATATATAAAATATAAGAAAAAAGTATAAAAATAGAATGCAAGCAGAGTGAGAATGCAGATTATGAATGAAGTAAATGTGTCTCTCTCCCACCCCCCACTGTCAGCTAACATATCCTACTCCCGGAGCAGGATGGTCAATTTGACCATTCTACCGGAATCGACTCAACACAGCATTTGGCAATCTGAACTGTGTACTCAAACTCGATTCCCTTTAAAACCCCAACCCAAGGCAGGGAGGGGAAGAAACAGGTTTCTGTCTCCTCCTCCTCCCCTGCCTCCCCCATACTTTGTCTGGTGGGGCTCGTCCCGATCCTTCTATCTGTTTCCTCCCAGTCTTTAGTCTCCTCCCCCACTCTAACTAAACCAACCGAGTACCCCCTAACAATGCCACCAAATTCTAATCAACGTCTAAATTCTACCGCTTTCTCATAAATCTCTTTCGGCCTTTCCAAATTCTAGTGTTCAGCCCTTTTTTTTTTTTTTTTTTTTTTTTTTTTTTATATATATATAGGCCTTGCCACTGAATTCTTTGAAAATTATGTGGCTAGGCCTGCCAGAGTACTTAAATAATCTACTGGTTGCCTGACCTGCCTCCTTGTGGCAAAGTGTGGGTCCCAACAGAGGCCCAACGGCTAAATGGTCAGAGAAACAACCGAACACAACAAACCACTCCCCACACATGTTTTAAATGTCTGGCCTCCACTGAGTTCTGTGTCACGCATACAAAGAATATGACACGGATACATGTTCCAAGCACCTGCAGCAAATATTTCTCTATGCAGTGGATAGACACAAATGCTGGACAAAGAAGTGCATCCTTTCCCATTCATCTACACTTATGAAACAACTATCCTGTCTCTATTTATAAATGGCCAATGATTCCTGTTTATTTACAAGCATATGTGTATTGCATTGTTGTTGCTATTCTCTGGTATTGTAATATCCATAGGAAAATTGTTTGTCTGCCAATAATAAAGAATGGTTAAATTTATTTAGAAAGAAGTGGACAAGATTTAAAAATTTGAAATTCCTAATAAAAAAAATGTAACTAGAAGAGTTGTGTTGTGTTGTTATGTTGCTATTCTCTGGTTTTGTAATATCCATAGGAAAATAGTTTGTCTGCCAATAATAAAGAATGGTTAAATTTATTTAGAAAGAAGTGGACAAGATTTAAAAATTTGAAATTCCTAATAAAAAAAAATGTAACTAGAAGAAATGGTGACCCCAAGTAACTGGATATTACAGACAAGCTTAGTGAAACTTTCTTAGATTGCCCTAAAACAACACAATACTTATGCAATTCAAAATGTATAACAAGATTAGGATGATGGAAAAACAAAAAAAAGGAAATAAAAATTACCTGGAAGTATACAAGCCAGTAAGGGATAAGAAAAAGAAACACTATTAATACAGTCTGTAAAGTTTTTACATCATCTACAGCAGCTTCATGAAACTTTCCACCATATCTTAGCTTTGCTCTGTCTAGCCAAGATGGACTGCTGGTACTTGCTGACTGACTAGTGCTAAGTAAAAAAAGAAAAGAAAAAAAAATTACAAATTAACTATATATATATATATATATATATATAAACTATTTAGTGAATCATATTTAAACCATAAATGATTTAAAAAATTCAAATGTATGTGTGTGTGTGTGTGTGTGTGTGTGTGTGTGTGTGTGTGTGTGTGTGTGTGTGTGTGTGTGTGTGTGTGTGTGTGTGTGTGTGTGTCAAAATAGGCCAATTTTTATAAAAAATAAATAAATAACATAGAAAAATTCATGGATTTACCACTAGAACAATATCTGATAGAGATTCTTTGGAAATTTAATAAAATGTGTTTCCCCTTGACCCCTACTATACAGATGCACAATAATTATCCCTTGGAGTTCCCAAATCATTCTCTTAAGCACAGGTCAATAACACACTGCTTTGATTGGGTGCAAATTTGCCATTTCCAACTTAACTTGGGTTTCTAATGTAGAATGTTGCCTTATGATAAAATAATCAACAGATTCAGAAAGAGATAAACATTTCTTTAGTAAGCTTGGATAAATAAACATTTATAATAATTTTGAAATAAACACATACACACAAGCACACAGTTCAAGAGTGATACTAATATCTCTTATTACAATTTCATTGAATACAAGCCTGTCTTAGCAGTCATGACAAAAAGCCTCTTTTATCAGAGAAAATAATCTCTCAGCTAATTTAAGAAAAGTTTTTCTATTTTATGCTAGGATAATTCTTTAATTATACAACACAGATTTAATTATGCAAATTAGTTCCAACAAAAATTTGTGGAATTGTGTGTGTGTGTGTGTGGGGGGACAGGATTAAAAAATTCCTAATAAAAAAATATAACTAGAAGAAATGTGTGCAGAAGGGAAATTATTAAAGTAAACAAGCATGGATCTTCTAATTAAATAAGTCTACACTAAAATATCTATACACACAAAAACATCATAAACCACAACCAATAAAAAAAATTACTGCCATAGGACATACACAGTTCATTTCTATCTCCGGTATAATTTTATTTTAACCAATAACTCCCGATTGTGAAGATCACGGGCCAAGTTGTCATATGGAGATCACATCGCCCATGAATATAGAGCACAAGTAAGCACAGAGAACAGATCAAAATAATGGCAAACTAACATGAACTTTATTACACCACTCAATCAGGATATATTTTAGTACAAGGTAGGTGCAATATCTTTTATTTTAATCCACCAATACTAATCAGTTAAATGATAAATCATTATGTGTTAAAAAGGTATAAACAACATGCAACTTGCCTCACAATGAAGTGCATAAAGCAGTTTTCAAGAAATGGCTTGCTGGGGGGGGGGGGGACAATCAAAGGAAATCATTCTCTGTACAATAATGGCTGCCCACACACAGTGAATTTGATGACATCATCTAAATGCTTGACCTGGAATATCATAAACTGCTCGCCTTACAGTTCGGATTTAACTCCAAGTATTAACTCCTTGTTCAAGCCCAGGAAGCAACACTTAGGAAGGATATGTTCAACTAAAACCATTCAAGTGCAACATCCTGAATTGGCTGTGCAACCAGCCACTTCTTTCTATGTTGCAAGCATTAGTGCCTTACCTGGCAAAACTGTCAGTGTAAAGGAGCCAATACCTTGAAAAAGAATAAGAAATTTAACGATTCTGGTATGCATCACTTTGATATTTTTGTAAAATATAAAAGTCCAAGTCAACTTTGAACCTCTCTTGTATTTATAAAATTATTCAAAAATGACTTTAAACTTCCTTGACAAGCTTATCAAAATTATAACTGGTTAATCAAACATCTGAACAATTTTTAACATACTTGATTGGTTTTTCATTATTCGTTTCAGAAATAATTCCATTACTGAGAACAGTAAACACAAAGATTGTTTTATAGGCACAATGACTATGGCTAACAAAGATAGCCAGTTCTGTCACCCAAGTGTATATGATATCACAGGTAAGCAGGGTAAGGTTGATAGTTACAACACAGCCAGGGAAATTTGGGTGGGGGGACAGGAGGAATTAACTTTTTTTTTTTAACTAAAAATATCCCTCAACAGAGAGTTAGTGATTGGCAAACTCTCACAATCAGTGAAACAATTAATGGCAAATTGAAAAGGAGGACTAAATTCCAGACATATTGTAAAATTACAGAAACACAAATACAGTAAAATATAGTGAAATTGGTCATAAAGTGTTTCATGAAATTTTTCCTATACATAGTACATTCAAAAAGTTCCTGAATTTTTTTTTCCAAAAATTAAAGAATATACATACTTTTAAGGAATATTTCCATGTTATCCTTCAGCAGCAACACAGTTTTTTTAAAAAACAGTCAAGTGATTGGAAACAATCTGAGAAATCATTTTATACCACTGCCTTTAGCACTTGCTTTAAAGCAGCTCACACTCAGTCAGCATCTTTGAAACAATAATCATTCAGCAAATGTTTTACATTCAGAAAAGGAGATTTTAACTGTTGACCATATATTGACCAGAACTTGTAGGTTGGTCCCTAACAGACTAGCAAGAATTTTGTGGAATTACTGGATGAATGTTTTCTACAACAGCATGTTAGAGAGTGAACGAGAGGGTGTAATACTCTTGATCCTTATCAGTGTGATTATTCATGCATTAAGAATCTGCAGATAAAAGCACCACTGGTGGCAGTGATAACAGTGTATTGATTTGAGAATTACTTAAAGATGTCACTACAATCAAGGGTAAAGGAAGGATTTTGCTTTCGTAAAGGTGGCTACAGTTGTCTCAGACAGTTTTTAAATTCTATACAGTGGATATGTATTAAATTCCATACAGAAGATGTGTATTAAATTCTATACACATCTTCTGTGTATTGGCAATTCTCCAATCCAAAGGAATCTCCACTGGTAATCATAATTAACCTCTGGTTCAATACACTCCCTCAAAACTACAGGGCATATGCCATCAACTACAGGAGCCTTACTTGCCTTCATGCTCAAGAGTAATTACAGACCTGTTAGTTTAACTCCTGTTTCAGGGAAAATAATGGAGTCATTGTTAAAAGAAGTAATGCAAGACCATCTAGACAAGGCCACAATTATACTTCAGATATAGCAAGGGTTCATTAAGGGGAATTCTTGTTTGACCAATTTGATTGGATACTACGATGTGGTCACAAAGGAACTGGATGCAAAAGATAATTTTGATATCATATACTTGGATGGCGAAGGTAAAGAAAGCCAACACGAGAACCACGGGGAAACGTCAGTTAACTTACCCGGAAAATTAGTTTACCGATACCGCACTCTAGCGCTGCTCGCTCGGTAAACAGGCGGTAGATGCTATCGGTCTAGAACGATATACTGATTGACAGGTAGGCGGGGCAAACAATGTACTGATTGGTGCATGAATACAACAGACGATTACATCAGTTTAATCTCACTTTCCCTAATGTCAGAAGCACTAATAGTCACTTGCCTCAATGATAACTTGCCCTAATGCTTTCCATAATAGTGGAAAAAGGTCAAGTTACCCTACTTGGCTTGAACCACTCCCGAATTGGAGGTAACCTGATCTTTTTTTTTTAGAATCATGGGTGGACTAGTTGATAAATTGTTTATTAACAAAAAATAAATTTTTTTTATTACTGTATTTTTATTT
Organism: Mastigoproctus giganteus; assembly: GCF_048544385.1. Classification (NCBI taxonomy): domain Eukaryota; kingdom Metazoa; phylum Arthropoda; class Arachnida; order Uropygi; family Thelyphonidae; genus Mastigoproctus; species Mastigoproctus giganteus. The sequence goes on along the minus strand of NC_143576.1, from coordinate 8,042,818 downwards.
TGTTGTTCAATAATATGCCCTAATGAATGCTTGCCATAATGGTGAAAAACGGTCAGGTTACCTCCACTTTAATCCCATGGGAGCTTGAAACCTTCCCGAAGTGGAGGTGGTAACCTGACCTTTTTCTTTAGAATCATGTGTGGACTAGTGGATAAAATTGTTTATTAATAAAATATAATTTTTTTTTATTACTATATTTTCATTTTTAAAGACACTCGCACGGATCATAATGACAATCAATACCTCAATAGCTATTCGCAATATATAAAAAAATTTTCTTGTTTATACTCCAGCACGATCACCAGGTCGGTGGCGTGTATAATATATATACAGTATATATAAAGAACCTTTCTTTCTTTTTCTATTATTTCCTTTAAGGTTGGGTCAGGAAAAAAAAAAAAATCAATTTCATGAATACAAATCATATAGCTATACTACAATAGCTATTCGCAATTTAATTAATAATATTCTGAAAAGTATCTTCATGATTTTCCCCATAAATTTGAAGCCACATATATTCATTCGTGTGACCCGTCAACAGGTAAGTCTTTTAGTCACACTTTTTAGTCCCTTCCACTGGGTTTCGATGTCATTCATACGTGTTCCTGTATGTGGATCTACAAAATGTTCCTTGTGTTTCACCGTTAAATGTTTGTAATTTTTTTTCTAAAACCGTAATAAGCCTATATCCGTGCTATTCATCTGTTATGATGATAATGTTTTTCTTCACTACTTTTCTAATAATGCATAAAAGAGTTTTTGCTTTCTGATTTTTTATGAATTTCATGAATACAAATTTTGATTCTCTTTAAAATACTTCAAACATCCATTTCTTCTTAGCAGTTAAATTTTGTCCTCTGTGATGTTTTGGTTTTACCAATAAAGTTTCATCTGCTTCTGCAGTTTTCCCTGATCCACCCAACAATGGGTTTTTTCAACAACTGCAATTCGCAAATATCTCTTAGTTTCTTATAAAACTTAATTTCTGTTACTTTTGAAATCTCCAGATGGAATGCTGTTGTAGTTACTGGCATGCATATTGACCAAAGGTATATAATATACATTATCTTTTTAATGGAAGTTTTGTATTTTCCATAAAACTACGTTTTAATAAAGAAACTCATGCAGAACATTTTTTACAATGCCAGAACTTTCCATATGACTCTGTTCATGATTCAATTAGTTTAAAATAATTATTGCACTTAAAACAGTACAATTTCGGTCTTATTAATTTAGTTTTCATCAAAAAATCAAACGTTTTATTTTCCTTACAAATTTTTTCCATCTTTAAAAGATTCATCTCTACTATTACCTGTTTAGCATTCATTACAAAACTAATTATGCACCGTTCTTTACTCATAAATGCACATCATAATGCCAACCAATGACTACACAGTATCTTTTCGTCTGTTGAAACCCACCACAAATCATGTCACGCCTACCTGTCAATCAATATATCGTTCTCAACTTCTACTCCAGACCGATAATACCTACTGTCTGTTTACCGAGTGAGTAGTGCTAGCATGCGGTATTGGCAAACTAATTTTTCGAGTAAGTTAGCCGACCATTTCCCGTGTTGGCTTTCTTTACCTTAACCACTTGGATTTCAGGAAAGATCTTGATATCGTTGCACATAAGAGACTGCTGTACAAATTGGAGCGTGCAACATTAAGAGAAACCTGCTGCTATGGATGTAATCAATGGACAATGCTCTTCATGGACTAAAGTTATGAGCGGGGTCATCCAGAGTTCGACCCATTGTTGTTTTCTATATTTATCAATGATAGTGATGAAAGCATATCAGACTTAATGTCCAAGTATGAAGATGATACAAAAGATTGGCAGGGTGATTAATGACAATACACCACTGCAACAGGATTTAGAAAAGTTAGGCAGATGGGTTGAGAAATGGCAACTGAATTTTAACTAGGCAGAGCACTGCATATGGGTAGCAGTAATCCCAGAGTAACATACCAACTGTGTAGTACTACACTCAGAGTAGTGTAAAATAAAAAAGACCTCATGGTAATTGAGCAGTTAGATATGTAGTTCTCTGAGCAATGCAGAGAGGCTGCCAGGACAGCTCATGGGGCTTTGTCAATGATATACAGGAATTTTGCCAGCAAAGATAAGGAGGTGATTATCCCTTTGTATAAGTCAATGGTCTGGTCACATCTTGAGTACTGCATACAGGTCTGGAGGCCTCATCTTAGAAAGGATATAGAGTTTTTGGAACAAGTATAAAGATGGGTAATAAGATTGGTGAGTGGAAAAAAGGGGTACTCTTATCAAAAAAGCTTCAGTGTCCAAAGACTAGGCACTTGAGAGGTGATCTTACTGAGGTGTTTAAGGCTTTGAATAGATTAAGCAAGCACAATGCTGATGGGAGTCTTCCTCTTGCTCGTACCACACACACAAGAGAGCATAAATTCAAAAAGACTAGATGTGCAGAAGTTTGCTTTTAGCTAGCAGATGGTGGATTAAATTTCTTGCATCATTTGCCACTGCTAATGCTAATGAGAAAAAACATGGTGCATGATTTTATCTTATACTAAAACCATTATTCCATGTCCAGTGAGTTGCTTATTAACCAAACTAGATCTGGTGCACTATCATGAACCAAAATCAAGTCCCCTAAAACTCCCAAAACTTGTCTGGCTTTTTTGATTCAAAATTGTCATACAAAAAGAATTTTAATAGTTAAATATGCAAACATACACACTTGTGCAGATATATGATAAATATAAGATTAGATCATCATACCAAATAAAACAATGCGAATGGTCAAAAAAGTGGCCAATACAGCAAGGAATTTGCAACCAATTTCAACATACATTTCATTATTTGGTAAATCATAGCCTTTTGTTATGAATTTGAAGTGAGCAATGCCTTTATGGTCTGAGACTTCTAAAATCACTTTGTTTCTGCTCTTGTCCATTCAAAACTTCTTCGGTAGCAACTGCCACTCCAGAAATTATGATTTGGTTTATAAACCATTCAAATAAACAAATCTCATTACCATTAATGATTTTCTCTAAAAGTAAGCCATTTTGCTTGTACAATTGATTAGGATAGCTGATAAAATCAAGGAACACAACTTATATACTTGAGAATGGATTATAACTGCTAGGCATTCATCAACTTCTAAATATGTCACGAAATGTTTCTCTCCTATCTACGGGAGATTTATTATAATATATATATATTCTGGGAACTTTGTGAATATACCTTTTATTTAAAATATGTAGTGTACGTTCAGTTTCAAATTAGATATTCTGCAATTTTATACTGCCACTTATTTCAGGAAAAAATGGTCAACACTTACCTTGAGGTTTCAGAAACTGCCTGTCTTGTATTGAAACGATGATTTGATTTATATGCTTCTTTAAGTATTGCTAATATTTTAGTGATTAGGCTTCCAGAAGCAGGATGGCAGGAATAAAGAGGGTGTCCTGCAATGAAAATCACAGTAGCAACACCAAGACAGCAAGCTGGAATTATATATCCCCAAAAAAACGTAAAATTTGTTGACTGCTGTATATAAGCAATACCACCTACAGCAATAAAGGCTCCAATATTTATGCACCAATAAAACCAATTAAAGAAAGCACGAAGATTATCCTTTCCACCTGCTCGCACCTGAAAAATTTTTATTACAGAACAATTACCTTAATTTCTGTTTTAAAAATACTTTTTCTTAAAGTTCTAAAGAAAAGTCTTAAAAAACTGCAACCTTTTGAAGAGGCAAACCCCTTAAACTTAACATGTTTTCTTAAGATTATAAAAATTTCTACACTATATTCTGAAAGATTTTAAAGAGAGAAATAATAGCAAGAGAAACTAAAATAATTCCAAAATTACAATATTTCATATGATTTACTATTCAGAAGACAATCTTAAAACTTAAAAATATTATATACGGTATTTCTAAGCTATAAGAAATATATAATATTTGTTATTTCAATTAAAATATACAAGTAACCAATTTTTATATTTTTGCTTTAAAGAGCCCTATACTGAAAAATGGCAAAGTATCTATATTTTTTTCTGTAAGTAGATTCCAAATGAAAATGTCTGTACTGTATTACTGAAGCTAAGGTGATGATTGTATATTGTATGGCTATGTAGGAAAATTTTATTTACAAAATGGAAAATTGTGTGCTACAGTGGATAGTTATGTTATTGTTAGTTATTTTGGTTTTTAGGAGCATTAGCAACTAAGGCCATATTGCTCCGGGAATATGCAGTGGTCATTCCCTGACTTTTCCGCATCCTCTGCATTTGGTGGTGACGAGCTCGAACCCCGGTCTAATAAAGAAGTGTGTGCTATGCACTGCTGCTCCTTCCCACCTGGCTACGGAGGCACCCGACACTGTGGATAGAGCATAATCACAAAATTGTAATCAATGTGGAGTTCACAAATAAAATTCCATCCCCTTGTTAAATTAAACACAAGAAACACTTTAACAACAAATTAAATATAGCAAATTAATTAATGCTGCTAATAGGATTACAGGTAAGATAAGGCAAAGTGCTATTCTGCTCCATCCCTATATCAAAAAAAAAATAAATAAATAAAATTTAAATACAACCCCTTTTCAGAGTTCACAAGTGCCAGCATCCTTTGAAAAGATAGTACGTGTGGGGCACTTTGTGGTATTTTTTGTGTTATTATTTAAGTCTAAATCTTTCGGGTGTGGACATGCATCTCTTTGGGTAAGAAGACATGTTCAATCCTCCGAGGATTAGTGTTGCCAAAGCTTTCTATTCTTAATCTTATGTTAATGTTTATTTTATTTATTTTGATATAAGAATGATTACATTCATTGGAGCAGAACAGCATCTGCCTTAGCATTAGCATTAGCAGAGGCATATGATGCAAGAAAGCAAGCTTATTCAGCATCAGCCAAAAAAAACAAAAAAAAAAAAAAAAAAAAACCACTCCCATTTCACCCCTCCGTTCGTTCGAAATACCTGTCCAGTTGAGCTTTAAATTTGTTTAGGCTATCAACTTCAACAACCAGTGATGGAAGTCGGTTCCACCAACCAACCACCCGCTGGCCAAAGGCAAATTTCCGCACATCTATCCGACATCCGTCCTTCCTCAATTTGAATTTATGCCCTCTGAGGTGATTATTCTGAGAAAGATGAAGAATCCCATTGGCATTGAGCATGCTCAAACCATTCAAAGCCTTATACACCTCTATCAGATCACCTCGCCGGTGCCTAGTCTCCAGACTCTGTAATTTGCAAAACTTAAGCCTTTCTTCGTAAGAGCAACCCTTTGTTCCATTTACTAATCTTGTTGCCCTTCTCTGTACCCGTTCCAGCAGCTCTACATCCTTCTTGAAATGAGGCCTCCAGACCTGTATACAGTACTCAAGATGTGGCCTTACCATTGCCTTATACAAGGGAATAATCACCTCCTTATCCCTGCTAGAAAAATTCCTGTATATCATTGACAAGACACCATGAGCTACTCTTGCAGCTCGTCTGCACTGCTCAGAGAACTTCATATCTGCCTGCACAATTACCCCCAGGTCCTTTTCATTCTCCACCACTGTCAGTGTAGTACCGCAGAGTTGATACGTTGCTCTGGGGTTACTGTTTCCCATATGCAGCACTTTACATTTGTCGATGTTAAACCTCATTTGCCACCTCTCAGCCCATCTGTTCAACCTGTCCAGATCCTGTTGCAGCAGCATAGCGTCAGTATTGTCCTTAACGACCCTGCCAACCTTTGTATCATCTGCAAACTTGGACATTAAACTTGATATCCTATCATCAATATCATTCATAAACACCGAAAACAACAACGGACCCAACACTGAACCTTGAGGAACTCCACTAATAACATTAGTCCACGTTGAGCAGTGTCCATTGATTACCACTCTCTGTCTTCTGCCACTCAACCATCCCCTTATCCATAGCAGCAATTTGCCTCCAATGCCACACTGCTCCAATTTGTGCAGCAGTCTTCCATGTGCAACAGTATCAAAAGCCTTTCTAAGATCCAAATATATAATATCAAAGTTATTCCCTGCATCCAGTTCTTTTGTGACTACATCATAGTATCCAATCAAATTGGTCAGGCAAGACCTGCCCTTAACAAAACCATGCTGCGTCTGAGCTATAACTGAATTCTTGTCTAGATGATCCTGCAGTGCTTCTTTAACCAGTGCCTCCATTAATTTACCTGGAACAGAAGTTAAACTAACAGGTCTATAATTACTTGTGTCAGCCTTTGAACCTCCTTTGTGAATTGGGGTCACATTTGCACATCTCCAGTCCATAGGTACCTCCCCTGAGTCCAAGGAAGCTCTCATAATTATGGCTAAGGGTTTGCTTACTTCCTTTGCTGCCTCCTTTAATATAACTGGATAGATCCCATCCACCCCAGGTGCCTTTTTTATGTTTATCCCCAACAATCTCTCCTCCACTTTCCTCTCAGTTATTACAAAATCATCCAGCTCACTGCCAATGTTTACTTTACCTACATCATTCTCCTTCCTGAATAACTCCTCATGCGTGAATGTAGATGCAAAATACTCGTTTAGATTGTTAGCCACCTGAGCAGGATCCTCAACTGTTGAACCATCAATATCCAGTGGACCAATCTGATTCATCCCTTTCCTTTTCGAGTTCAAGTATGTAAAGAACTCTTTTCTGTTTTTCTTTGCATCCTTTGCCAAGGATTTTTCATAGTCTGCCTTTGCCTGCCTAATCTCCTTTGTGACTTGGTTACAGACCAACTTATATCTATCATAGGCTTCCATGTCACCCATTAATTTGTATGTATCCCATGCATTTTTCTTCTCTGCCACATGTCTCATTAGTTCATCTGACAACCATTTAGGCCTAAACCTTGAACAATATTTCTTAGTTGGTATGTAAAGCCTGGTAGCCTCCAAGATTAGTTCCTTGAATGCTTCCCATTTTGAGTTTGCTGTTGGTAACATCATCACTTGGTCCCACTGTATAGAATTTAAATACTGTCTCAGACCATCATAGTCGCCTTTACGAAAACAAAAACCCTTCCCTTTACCTCTGATGGTAGTTACCTCCTTGAGTAAATCCCACTTCAACACACTGTGATCACTGCCACCTAGTGGTTCATTTATCTGCAGGTTCTTAATGCATGAGGAATCACTACTGATAATCAGATCAAGAGTATTGCTCCCTCTCGTTGCCTCACGAACATGCTGATGTAGAAAACAATCATCCAATAAATCCACTTAAACTCTATTAACAGTATCAATTAATTTGTGATATTTATTTTGTGGTTGAAGTGTTTCCAAAGGTTTAATTTAATTAATGATACATGTTACCTCTATCAAGATTTATAAGAAACCTTTAACAAACATGTGCTGTTTCCTCATACAATACCATTCCTCCTGGTTTACAAATTTTATAATGCTTGCTATACACATATAATTGTATTTATTTTATTATCTCTCTCTCATTATTCCCCCCCCCCATCCAGACTAGGTTGGCTTCCAAGAGATATTTAATTAATGCTATTTTCACGAATTTACAATTTTTTCTGTTCTTATTTTGTCATTATTAGCCATATGGTGCAAGGAAGACTGAGGCTTATGCTGCACCAACCAAAAAAAATTTCTGAATTACCCTAAGAAGTCAGAAGCAGAAAGGAATCACCAAGAAAGAGAAGAATGATGATATCCACCTCAGGACCCTGGGTGTGCCAAGCCCATACTCACAGATGTGAGCCCCTGGGAGTAATCTTAGTTAGCAACACAGAACAGGTCTTAGTGGCAGAAAGCAACTGTCAATGGGGCTGTGAAATTTCTTCAGAATAGAAGAATTAAGTCTGAGGTTTAGACATTTAGTTGATTCAGTTCAACAGTTTATTAGATATAGGCTGAGAATTTATTCAGCTTTAAACAGAACAGTCCCAGTAACTTTTGTGGTATGTGCAGCTGCATTCTTGCTTCAGCTTAACAGGCACAGAATTGTATTTTATTTCTGTCCAGTTAAAGAATAATTTTTTTTTTTTTTTTTTTTTTAGGTTTTTCTAGCCAGGCTGATGGCCATACAAAATCTAAATTTCATATTTTTTGATTACCAGTTTATTTATTCCCCTTCCCTGATACAACTACAGGGACAGCTATAGTCCATGTAATACTAATGAACATGAACACACATAAATTGCAAGATCCAGCCTTTACAAATAATACTGGCATTTGTTAACTGTTATATACGTAAATAGGGGCAGCATTCCTAGTGCTCTATAAAAGATTTTATAGTACTGTGGTGGGAGTAGGAAACAATACACATCAGTCTAGTTTATCTAGATCTTCTTGAAGCAGCATACCTGATTAATGTTGTCAGCCACTGAGCCAACCTCTGTATTATAGCGAACTTAGCAAATATCATTAATAATTATTAAAAACAGAAGGGGGACCTAAGAATGACCACCACGGAACCCCACTCACCATACATGTCTACAAAGAGACATGACCATGTATATATCTATTGCGTCCACTAACACTCTGATCCATAGTACTGCAGTAAAGTGCCCATGATGACACAATCGAAATGTGAAACAGTATCAATAGCTTCACTGATATCTAAGTATAAGAGCTTATCTAACTCAATAGTTATTTGGAATCTACAATGATAGCACATAAAATCTAAGGCAGTGCACCCAGCTGACATGGGTGGACAGTATAATGTTGAGTCTCATCGGTGAGACATAAGCATTGGAAGAGCAAAAATGAGTAGGAGTGTGTTATAGGCATAATGACTCTGATGAGTACAATGAACAACTGTACAAGGAAACAGAGTGGGACAGTAAATCAGAATTTCTTATAATGGAGGTTTTAACCTTCAAGATATTTACTGAAACTTGTGGGGTGGTCACTCACACACTAGCCAGATTTTTGTGGATTTACCAGATTGGATGTTTTCTATAGAAGCATGTTAGAGAAGCAACAAGAGAGAGTAATACTCTTGATCTGATTAGAAGCAGTGATTATTCATGCATTAAGAATTTGCTAATAAAAGAACTACTAGGTGGCAATGTTCACAGTGTATTGATGTGGGATTTCTTTAAACATGTAGTTACCATCAAGGGTAAAGGGAAGGGTTTTTGCTTTTGCAAAGGTGACTACAGTGGCCTCACAAAGCTTCTAAATTCTATACAGTGGGACCAAGTGATGATGTTACCATCAGCAAATTCTAAATGGAAAGCATTTAAGGAATTAATAATAGAAGCTACTAGGCTTTTCATACCAATTATGAAATACTGTTCAAGGCTTAGCCCTAAACAGATGTCAGAAGAACTGATGAGACTTGTGGAAGAGAAGAAAAATACATGAGATGCATATAAATTATCAGATGATACAGAAGCCTATGATAGATATATACAAGCTAATCAGGTCACAAAGGAAGTTAGGCAGACATATGAAACGTCTCTGGCAAAAAATGCAAATAACAGCAGCAAAAACTTCTATGCTTATATTAATAACAGAAGGAAGGGATTGAATCACATTGGACCACTTGATGTTAATGGGTTAACTCAGTGGTTTTCAACCGGAATGCCGTGGCACACTAGGGTGTCACAACAACATTCTTGGGGTGTCGTGTAATTTGGGTTTAAGTTACTTAAAGTTATTATTATTATTATTATTATTATTTTGAAATTTATACATTTATTTCATTATAAAAAGGGTACAATATAAAGGGTATGATACAATATCCATCGTACCGTATCTTTTTAATTTTGTGGTGATCTATAATTGATCTTTATTTAGTACCTCTATATAAAGAATAAAATTATTATATATAGGTATATATTAAAAGGTCAAAAAACCACTCTGTTAGGTATTTCTTTTGGCCTAGGGGTGCCATGAAAAAATTACTGGGACAGTAAGGACGCCGTGAACCGAGAAAGGTTGGGAACCTGTGGGTTAACTGTTGGCGACCCTCCACTTTCCTCTCAGTTATTACAAAATCATCTAGCTCACTGCCAGAGTTTACTTCACCTCTGGCATTCCTCTTCCTGAATAACTCCTCATGTGTGAATGTAGATGTAAAATACTCATTTAGTTTGTTAGCCACCTGAGCAGGATCATCAACTGTTAAACCATCAATATCCAGTGGACCAATCTGATTCATCCCTTTCCTTCTAGAGTTTACATAGGTAAAGAACTCTTTTCTGTTTTTCTTTGCATCCCTTGCCAAGGATTTCTCATAATCTGCCTTTGCCTGCCTAATCTCCTTTGTGACTTGGTTACAGACCAGCTTATATCTATCATAGGCTTCCATGTCACCCATTAATCTATTATGTATCCCATGCATTTTTCTTCTCTGCCATATGTCTCATTAGTTCATCTGACATCCATTTAGGCCTAAACCATAAACAATATTTCTTAGTTGGTATGTAAACCCTAGTAGCTTCCAAGATAAGTTCTTTAAATGCTTCCCGTTTTGAATTTGCTGTTGGTCCCACTGTATAGAATTTAAATACTGTCTCAGACCATCATAGTCGCCTTTACGAAAGCAAAAACTCTTCCCTTTACCCCTGATGGTAGTTACCTCTTTGAGTAAACCCCATTTCAGCACACTGTGATCACTGCCACCTAGTGGTTCCCTTATCTGCAGATTCTTAATGCACGAAGAATCACTACTGATAATCAGATCAAGAGTATTACTCCCTCCAGTTGCCTCCCAAACATGCTGATGTAGAAAACAATCATCCAATAAATCCACAAAAGCCTTGCTAGTGTGTGAGTGACCAAACTACAAATTCCAGTCAATATCTGGGAAATTAAAATCTCCCATTATAAGACTCTCTGATTTACTGGCCCACTCTATTTCCCTGTACAGTTTCTTATTATACTCATCAGAGTCATTAGGCCTATAGCACACTCCTACTCTCAATTTTGATCTCCCAATGCTTATGTCACACCAAACTAACTCGATACTGCACTGTCCAGCGATGTCGACTGGCTTCACTTCCTTGGATTTTATGCTTCTTAACTAATAGCATAACCCCTCCTCCCTTCCTATCCTGTCTATCCTTTCTGTAGACATTGTACTCCCCAAATTCCAGTTCTGCATTCCTTATATCTGTGTGACACCATGTCTCTGATATCCCAACAATATCTGCCTTTGATGTTTTGAGCAATACCTCAAATTCATCAAATTTACTTACCAAACTCCTAGCATTGGTGTACACACAAGTATACATGCACTTGTTCCTATTCTTAGCTACCCTAACACAACCCATGTGTTTACTTGTACCGCAATGATTCCCAGCAGTCTCTGAAATATCCTGCATCTTGTTTTCCAGGCTGCTGCTCATTCCAATAGAAGCAGTGCAAGAATCACTTTCACCTCTGCCAGTGGCTACTGTTAATCTATTAGTCCTTGTATCCCCCCCCCAAGCTAGCAGTTTTCTGACCCACCTAACACTGCCTCGATGCATCAGCAAATATTCTTGCACCCTTTCTATTTAAGTGTATCCCATCCCTGTGGAAGCAGTCTCTCCTGTTAACTTGTTTATTTACACACCAGTATGTCAAAAGATATCAATGTGGTTGACCAGTATGCAGGCTTATCATTATCATCATTAGCCATGTGGTGCAAGGAAGCCTGAGACTTTTGCTGAAATATTGAAACAAATATTTCATCAGAACAAACTGTTTGTGAATGTGGGAGGAGGGGGGAATTTTATCATTAAACTGCTCAAATTTCAGAAACTTTGTCTGACAATATTTGCATATATTATGTCTATTAAAAATTGTTTATTTTATCTAAATTTCCTAATATACAAAGTCCATTTAAATTTTACTTATTCTCCTTCTCTCAAAAGCACTACAAAACCATAACTGGGTTACAAATAGTATTAGAAATATAAAAATACCATAAGTAATCAAATAAAATTTTAACATACGTATACAAAATACACTGAACTACTTACCTGGTCTGCACCAAATGGTGCAATGTTTACTTTAACTGTTCCTGTTGCAATTCCAATAACTACTATAAGAAGATAAACCAACCAACTACATGGTTCTTGGAACAATGGTACATCAGCAGTAGGAACCTGAATGTCAGCATAATTAGTAATTACAATATTCTTTGCTTGTGTTTGCCACATGCATAAGTAAGGAATTTTTGTGTGATCTTCTGAGTGAGCAATTTCAGGAAGTACGGAATATGCTGCAGTATAAAATAAAAGTGCCAGAACAATAGTCCAAAATCTACCTAGAATGGAATCTGCTATCCACCCACCAAACAAAGAAGAAACATAAGTCACACCAGTCAGACAAAGTGATGTACTCATTGCATTGTATGACATCCACTTCAGGGGTATTCTATTAAGGAACAGATATAGATTTCCTGACAGGGAGTAGAACGCTATTCTTTCCAGCATAACATTGATTAGAATGATTGCACTAGAGCTCAAAATTCTGAACCTAGAACGTACAGACAATTGCTGATATGTGTTTGAAGAATTGAGGTTTGGTTGTGAAGTCGATCCATAAGATCCACCAGTCGAACTAATAAGAGATTGCCTTTCCTGACTTCTCAACATTATGAAACAAAAGTTACTTCACATTAAATAAAAATGAAGAAATGAGATGGGCGACCAAAACAATTATTCTATAACTCTCAAATACTCAAGCATAACAGCCACATATTCTGCAAATGTAAATGAATAAAAATCACGATGTCACTTGGTAAATGGTTACCAAAAAGTTAAAGTAACTATTTACATATCCAACTGTCATAACAGACCACAAATCTCACAAAACTGTCTGTCAGTATAGCCTTTCGTTTGCTAATTGTATAGAACTGATACATAAAGATAAATGGATCCACATACAGTAAGGTACTTTACTAAGTCCTGTACACAGGAGCCGGTTGGCTTGAGGTAAAACTAATAGCACTGAAAATTATCGTAGATTAAAACAACTAGTTTAGGCGGTGGTGATAAAAATCATAACTGAAACATTTAAACTGCCTTTTTCATTTAAAAATAAAAAATAAGTTAGCATCAGACAATGCAAAAAAGTATCTTAAATCACAGTTTTGTTTGCATGACAAACAATCAGCTGACCAAGAAATGACAGTTATACACAACTTTAGGTTTCTGCCTAAAATCCAGTAGGCTTTTTAATGTAAGTCAGAAAATGAATGCAGTTTTTTTTATTTATTTCAGTTTTATTAGAATATATTAGAATTAAACAAATGGAAAGAAACCAAATCCAGTAAAATGCGGAAGCGAAAGTGAGGCTATACTTCCGTGTTGACCATAAGGAAAGGCTTACACGTGGTTAAAGAAATAACACCTGGAAAGCGGTAAGTGTAACAAGTGTTATCTGACAAAGCCTGAGTTAGTATTATTACTATCTCAAATTTCATTGGTAGTTATTCGTTGCATATATAAAACTATCGTTAGTAGACATTGCTATAATACTATTGGATCTCGTTATTTTACAAATCAAAATGACAGATTGAACTCAAACTGACAGACCTAGGACGTACAAGCTCATAGTAATCTCTCAGCTTACGAACACCATGAGTAGCTGAGAAATATCGAAATTATCTTAAGATAAAAGATTTACCGCATTTGCATTACCGAAAGACGCATCTTAGTTTTAGAAAGAAAATTTTGATAAAAATTTATTTTATTGCGTATATTTGAAACATAGATGCTTACTAAGCAAAATGTCGATAAGGAAACGTTTACCAATTAGTCCTCGCACTCGTAATTTCTAATGTTATGGACTGAACTTTCACTTTATTCAGAGATTGCATCATCTTCAGTGCCATCAAGGGCATTGCTGTTTCCACATTTATTGAAAGACCGCGACTTTATCGTGTTTTCTAATTCCCACGAATTTTTCAACAATTTGCATTCCTGTGAAATTATTGGTCGCATTATTTGTCCCGTTGATGTCAAATTGTGATTTAGTGCATTTATCTATCTGGACCACTCCGCACGAATTTTGTTAATTGAGATGTCCAATAGCCACAATTGGCTAAGTTAGCTCTAAGCATTACAGTCAACTCTTTATTAGAGGAATATCTTTTTTTGATGCCTCTGTCTGGACCATGCAATGTTATACAACGGCCTAGTTGCATGGTTGATTTTGGCCTCTCCTTTCTTTGATATAGCCATGTTATACCATTTAAGAAATGCCTTGAGAGCCAGATACATTGCCTCTTCAATTTTTCATGGTCCATTCTATTATATGTAATCTGAATTGAGCACACACTAAGAGAACTAGCTCTTTCATATGGCTAGATGCCTTGACCATATTTTCTCTAGCCATAGCTAGATATATATTCCAGGATAATAGGATGTTCACTGTTCTCCACTAGTTGATAGGGAAAAGATTTCATTTCAGAAATTTTGTGAAGTTTTTCTTTTATAAAATGTAACATGTTTTTTTAAACATACAAGTTTGTGTAAATTAATGAAACATGCAAGTATACATATATTATTTAGGTAGCTTATCAAATCTAAAAGTAGTGATCTTGTTTAATTTATTGTGATTTATTTAATTTATATTAGTTGATTCTAAAGTATTTAAGAGCAAAGGCCTCATGCTATGGGGTAGAAAGACTAATATGTAGGTTAGTGCAAATGCATCATTTTAACATAGCTATCGACCGCCAAAGTAGTTAAATTAATTAATTAAATTGGCATCGTTTTGGTTATATCTCATATTGTGACTGCCTTCACAACGAGTTTATTGTTACTACCTCAAATAAATAACACTTCACCAGTGGAGAAGACTATTGTTATTTATTCTCAACAGATACCACCACCCACCGAAGAGAAGCCAACAAGCTTTTAAACAGTGCAGTCTGGGTGGTGGTGGTGGTATCCGTTAAGAATAGTCTTCTCCACTGTTGAAGTGTTATTTATTCGAGGTAGCACAATACCATGGCAACTCATTGTGAAGGCAGTCACAATATGAGATATAACCATAATGATGCCAATTGACATAAGCTGTGCAGAATTGGAATTTGGGGAGTACAATGTGTACAGAAATGATAGACATGAAGGGAGGAGGGGTTATGCTGTTAGTTAAGAAACATAAAATTGAAGGAAGTGCATCAAGTTGATGTTGGTGGACAATGCAATGTTGAGTCTGTTTGGTGTGACATAAGCACTGGGAAAGGAAAAATGAGAGTAGGTGTGAGTTATAAGCCTAATGAATCTGGCGAGTATAATGAGCAATTGTGCAGATAAATGGAGTGTACCATTAAATTGGCACACGTGTTATACACTTGAATAGAAAGGGTGCAAGAATATCTGCTGATGCTATGGAGGCAGTGTTAGGTGAGTTGGAAAACTGCTAGCTTGGGGGGATACAAGGACTAATAGATTAACAGTAGCCACTGGCAGAGGTGAAAGTGATTCTTGCACTGCTTCTATTGGAATGAGCAGAAGCCTGGAAAACAAGATGCAGGATATTTCAGAGACTACTGGGAGTCATTGCGGTACAAGTAAACACATGGGTTGTGTTAGGGTAGCTAAGAAAAAGAACAGGTGCATGTATACTTGCATGTACACCATTGCTAGGAGCTTGGTAAATAAATTTGATGAATTTGAGGTATTGCTCAAAGCATCAAAGGCGGATATTGTTGGGATATCAGAGATGTGGTGTGACATAGATGTAAGGAATGCAGAACTGGAATTTGGGGAGTACAACGTCTACAGAAAGGATAGGACCCTAGGAGGGGTTATTCTATTAGTTAAGAAACACATAAAATCCAAGGAAGTGAAGCCAGTCGACATTGCTGGACAGTGCAGTGTCGAGTCAGTTTGGTGTGACATAAGCATTGGGAGACCAAAATTGAGAGTAGGAGTGTGCTATAGGCCTAATCTGATGAGTATAATACGAAACTGTACAGGGAAATGGAGTGGGCCAGTAAATCAGAGAGTCTTATAATGGGGGATTTTAATTTCCCATATATTGACTGGAATTTGTAGTTTGGTCACTCACACACTAGCAAGGCTGTGGTGGATTTATTGGATGATTTTTTTCTACATCAGCATGTTCGGGAGGCAACTAGAGGGAGTAATACTCTTGATTTGATTATCAGTAGTGATTCTTCATCCATTAAGAATCTGCAGATAGAGGAACCACTAGGTGGCAGTGATCACAGTGTGCTGAAGTGGGATTTACTCAAAGAGGTAACTACCATCAGGGGCAAAGGGAAGGGTTATTGCTTTCGTAAAGGCGACTACAATGGTCTGAGACAGTATTTAAATTCTATACAGTGGCACCAACTGATGATGTTACCAACAGCAAATTCAAAATGGGAAGCATTCAAAGAACTTATCTTGGAAGCTACTAGGCTTTACATACGAACTAAGAAATGTTGTTCAAGGTTTAGGCTTAAATGAATGTCAGATGAACTAATGAAACATATAGCAGAGAAGAAAAATGCATGGGATACATATAAATTAACACGTGACACAGAAGCCTATGATAGATATAAGTTGATCTGTAATCAAGTTACAAAGGAGGTTCGGTAGGCGAAGGCAGATTATGAGAAATCTTTGGCAAGGGATGCAAAGAAAAACAGCAAAGAGTTCTTTACTTATGTAAACTATAGAAGGAAGGGGATGAATCAGATTGGTTCACTCGATATCGATGGTTCAAATGTTGATGATCCTACTCAGGTAGCTAACAAACTAAATGAATATTTTGCATTGGTATTCACACATGAGGAGTTATTCAGTGAAGGGAATGCCAGAGGTGTATTCAACTCTGGCAGTAAGCTAGATAATCTTGTAATAACTGAGAGTCAAGTGGAGGAGAAATTGCTGAAGATAAACACAAGAAAGGCACCTGGGGTGGATGGGATCTATCCAGTTATATTAAAGGAAATAAGCAAACCCTTAGCCATAAATATGAGAGCTTCCTTGGACTCAGGGGAGGTACCCACAGACTGGAGATCTGCAAATGTGACCCTAATTCACAAAGGAGGATTAGGCGTCTCCCTAGCCAGGTTGGAAGGAGCAGTAGTGCGTAGCACACGCTTCTTGATTAGACTGGGGTTCGAGCCCGTCACCACCAAATACGGAGGATGTGGAAAGGTCAGGGAATGACCACCGTCTATCCCCGGAGCAATATGGCCTTAGTTGCTAATGCTCCTAAAAATCAAATAACAAACAAAGGTGGATCAAAGGCTGATACAAGTAATTATAGACCTGTGAGTTTAACTTCTATTCCAGGAAAATTAATGGAGGCACTGGTTAAAGAAGCACTGCAGGATCATCTAGACAAGACTTCAGTTATAGCTCGGACACAGCATGGTTTTTTTAAGGGGAAGTCTTGTCTGACCAATTTGACTGGATACTATGATGCAGTCACAAAAGATCTGGATGCAGGAAATAACTTTGATATTATATACTTGGATCTTAGAAAGGCTTTTGATACTGTTGAACATGGAAGACTGCTGCACAAATTGGAGCAGTGTGGCATTGGAGGCAAATTGCTGCTATGGATAAAGGGGTAGTTGAGGGGGAGAAGACAGAGAGTGGTAATCAATGGACACTGCTCATCGTGGAATAATGTTATTAGTGGAGTCCCTCAGGACTCAGTGTTGGGCCCATTATTGTTTTCTGAATTTATAAATAATATTGATGATGGTATATCAAGCTTAATGTCCAAGTTTGCAGACAATACAAAGGTTAGCAGGGTTGTTAAGGACACTACTGCCGCTATGCTGCTGCAACAGGATCTGGAAAGGTTGAGCAGATGGGCTGAGAGGTGGCAAATGAAGTTTAACATTGACATATGTAAAGTACTACATATGGGAAACAGCAATCCCAGAGCAATGTATCAACTCTGTAGTTACTACACTGACAGTTGTAGAGAATGAAAAGGACCTGAGGGTAATTTTGCAAGCAGATATGAAGTTCTCTGAGCATTACAGACAGGCTGCAAGAGTAGCTCATGGTGTCTTATCGATGATATACAGGAATTTTTCTAGCAGGGATAAGGAGGTGATTATTCCCTTGTATAAGGCAATGGTCAGGCCACACCTTGAGTACTGTATACAGGTCTGGAGGCCTCATTTCAAGAAGGATGTAGAGCTGATGGAACGAGTACAGAGAAGGGCAACAAGATTAGTGAATGGAACAAAGGGTTGCTGTTATGAAGAAAGGCTTATGTTTTGCAAATTACAATGTCTGGAGATAGGCACAGGCGAGTTGATCTGATAGAGGTGTATAAAGCCTTTAATGGTTTGAGCATGCTCAATGCTGATAGGATTCTGCCTCTTGCTCAGAATAATCACCTGAGAGGGCATAAATTCAAATTGAGGAAAGACAGATGTAGGATAGATGTGCGGAAATTTGCCTTTAGCCAGCGGGTAGTTGATTGGTGGAACAGACTTCCATCCCTTGTTGTGGAAGTAGATAGCCTAAATAAATTTAAGGCTCAGCTGGACAGGTATTTCTAACAAATGGAGGGGTGAAGTGGAAGTTTTTTTTTTTTTTGGCTGATGCTATTTAAGCTTGCGTTCTTGCATCATATGCCAATGCTAATGCTAAATTAGAGTGTCTTGTAATGGGGGATTTTAACTTTCCAGATATTGAGTGGAACTGGTGGGTTGGTCACTCACACACTAGAAAGACTTTTGTGGATGTATTGATGACTGTTTTCTACAGCTGGCGCACTATGGCCATAGTTGCCGATGCACCCAATAAATCCTGAAACAAACAAACAGTTTTCTACAGCAACATGTTTGTGAGGTAACTGGAGGGAGTAATACTCTTGATCTGAATATCAGCAGTAATTATTAATACATTAAGAATTTGCAGATAAAGGAACCACTGGATGATGACAGTGAAAACAGTGTACTGATGTGGGAATTACTTAAAGAAGTAACTACCATCGAGCGAAGGGTTTTTGCTTTCATAAAGGTAACTACAGGGGGTCTCAGACAGTGTTTAAATTCTGTACAGTGGGATCAACTGATGATGTTGAATTCTAAATGGGAAGCCTTCAGGGACTTGATCTTGGAGGCTATTAGGTTTTTCATTCCAACTAAGAAATAATGTTAGAGGTTTTGGCTTAAATGGATGCCATGAATTAATGAGGCTCGTCGTAGAGAAGAAAAATGTATGGGACACTTATAAAGTATCAGGTGACACAGAAGCCTGTGACAGATATAAGTTAGTCTGTAATCAAATCACAAAGGAGATTTGGCAGGCAAAGGCAGATTACAAAAAATCTTTGGCAAAGGATACAGAGAAAAACAGTAGAGTTCTTTACTTATGTAAACTCTAGAAACAAAGGGATGAATCAGATTGGACCACTTAACATAGATGGATTGACTATTGATGATCATGCTCAGGTAGCTGATGAACTGAATGGGTATTTTTTATCTACATTCACACATGAGGAGTTATTCAATGAGGGGAGTGCCAGAAGTTTGTCAAACTCTAACAGAGAGCCAAGTGGTTTTGTAATAACTGAGAGCAAAGTTTAGGAGAAATTGTTGCGGTTAAAACATAAAAAAGGCACCTGGGGTGGACCGGATCTATCCTGTTATGTTAAAGGAGGCAGAAAAAGAAGTAAGCAAACCCTTAGCCATAATTTGAGAGCTTCCTTGGACTCAGGGGAGGTCCCCATGGACTGGAGGTGTGCAAATGTTTCACCAATTCACAAAGGGGATTCAAAAAGTGACATAAGTAATTATAGACCTGTTGGTATAACTTGTGTTCTGGGGGAAATAATGGAGTCACTGGTTAAAGAAGCATTGCATGATCATCTAGATAAGACCGCAGTAATAGTTAAGACACAGCATGGGTTCGTGAAAGGGAGGTCTTGTCTGATCAATTTGATTGGATAATATGATTATCCAATCAAATTGATCAGACAAGACACAAAGGAACTGAATGCCAAAAATAATTTTGATAACATATACTTGGATTTCAGGAAAGCTTTTAATACTGTTGCACATGGAAAACTGCTGTACAAATTGGAGAGGTATGGCATTAAGGGTAAGTTGCTACAATGGATAAATGGATGGTTGAGTGGGAGACTACAGAGTGGTAATGTGGACAAATGTTATTAGTGAAGTTCCCCAGGGTTTGGTGTTGGGCCCATTATTGTTTTGTATATTTAATTGATGAAACTATATCAGGCTTAATGTCCAAGTTTGCAGATGATACAAAGGTTGGCAGGATTTTTAACAACAGTATACTACTTCAACTGGATCTAGATAAGTTGATCAAATGGGCTGAGAAGTGGCAACTGAAGTTTCACAATGCAAAGAACTGCATATGGGTAGCAATAACCCAAGAGAAACTTACCAACTGTGTGATACTACACTCAGGGAAGTGGCAAGTGAAAAAGACCTGGGGATAATTGTGCAGTCCAATATGAAGTTCGCTGAGCAGTGCAGACAGGCTGCCAGGGCTGGTCATAGAGTCTTGTCAATGATATATAGGAATTTTGCTAGCAGGGACAGGGAGGTGATTATCCCGTTATACAAGACAGTGGTCAGACCACACCTAGAGTACTGTGTACAGGTCTGAAGGCCTCATTTTAGAAAGGATGTAGAGTTGCTAGAACAAGTACAAAAAAGGGCAGCAAGATTGGTGATGGGACAAAGGGGTGCTCTTACCAAGAAAGGCTTAAGTATGGAAATTGCAGCACCTGGAGAGTAGGCACCAGCAAGGTGATCTGATTGAGGCATATAAGGCTTTGAATAGGATGAGCAAGCTGAATGCTGATGGGATTCTTCCTCTTGCTCAGATTAAGAACCTGAGGGGACATAGATTCAAATTGAGGAAGGACATTTTTTGAGTGGATGTGCGGAAATTTGCCTTTTGCCAGCGGGTAGTTGATTGATGGAACAGACTTCCATCTTTTGTTGTGGAAGTTGATAGCCTAAATAAATTTAAGGCTGTGCTGGACAGGCATTTGGAATGAATGGACGGGTGAAATGGGAGCAGGGTTTTTGGATGATGCTGCATAAGCTTGCTTTCTTGCATCGTTGCCTGCTAATGCTAACACACTCCTACTGTCCATCCATGTCAACTGGATGCACTTCCTTAGATTTTGTGTTTCTTAACTAACAGCATAACCCTTACTACCCTGTCTATCCATTCTGTACCCCCCAAATTCCAATTCTACACTGCTTATATCTGTGTGACACCATGTCTCTGCAGTGTTCTCCCCAGGACCTATCTAATGGGTGCATCGCCCAGTGAATTTAACTGACTGCCTTGCTAAAATTTAAGTGGTTCTTGCGATACTGTATGGTACTGCACACTGGTCTCAATCAATATTAATTTGAGTGTATTATGCAATCAAGGTCAATGCGATAGGAATATATAATGTTAAATTATGCAATTAATTTTTGCTCTGGGTCACTTAAGTCACATTTATGAATAACAGAAATATTTTATAATATTGCAAAGTATTACACTTCCCCACTCAGCTACTTCATAATGCCACCCAGCTGGCAAAACTTTCTGCGGAGAACACTGCTCTGATATCCCAACAATATCTACCTTTGATGTCTTGACCAGCACTTCAGGCGCCTCCGTAGCCAGGTGGGCAGGAGCAGCAGTGCGTAGCACACGCTTCTTGATTAGACCGGGGTTCGAGCCCGTCACCACCAAATACGGAGGATGTGGAAAGGTCAGGGAATGACCACCGCATATCCACGGAGTAATATGGCCTTAGTTGCTAATGCTCCTAAAAACCAAATAATAACAACAACCAGCACTTCAAATTCATCAAATTTATTTACTATACTTCTAGCA
This sequence comes from Mastigoproctus giganteus, assembly GCF_048544385.1. Lineage (NCBI taxonomy): Eukaryota > Metazoa > Arthropoda > Arachnida > Uropygi > Thelyphonidae > Mastigoproctus > Mastigoproctus giganteus. The sequence continues at coordinate 8,021,037 of NC_143576.1, read as the reverse complement.
TTGGTATACATGCACCTGTTCTTACTCTTAGTTACCCAAACACAGCCCATCTATTTACTTGTTCCATGATGACTCCCAGCAGCTCTCGAAATCCCCAGCAACTTTCTCTCTAGGCTGTTGCTCATTACAATAGAAGCAGTGCAAGAATCACTTTTGCCTTTGCCTACGGCTACTGTTAATCTTTTAGTCTGTGAATCCCCTCCCCAAACTAGCAGTTTTCCACCCACTGCCTCGATAGTATCAGCAGATATTCTTGCACCCATTCTATTTAAGTGTATCCCATCCCTGTAGAAGCAGTCTCTCTTGTTAGCAAGCACAGACCATGCTGAAAAAAATTGTACCCCATGAGCCTTGCACAATCTCTCCAGGGCTGAATTGATTGACAAGGCTCTCATCATGTACTCCCTCCTATTGTGTCTGGGCAAAATTGCAGACACTTTCAAATTTAACCCTAACTTGTGACTTTTTTTTAACATTGACCTGTACTTGTTAAGTAAATCTTCAGATCTCTTATTCTTAAGGTCATTAGTGCCAACGTGTACAACAATATTACCTTTTGTGCCTTTAAAAGTTGATATCTGCTCTACAACATCATCAACTTGTGCCCCTAGCAGACATACCCTGGGCCTGTTCCACCTATCCTTTTTGTATAATATATTCCCCATTTCCCTGACAATAGAGTCACTGACAATAACTAGCTCCTGTGGGACCAGTGCCTTCTGCCTTTGAGATTGCTGCTGTGTTGCCTGATGCACAGGAGTGAGGTTTCTGATGTCCCAACAGTGTCCACATTTGATGTCTTGACCAGCACTTCAAATCCATCAAATTTATTTTTCTTCCTCCTCTCTTTCACTCCTTGGCATTCTTTTCACTGCTTCGGCACTTTTAAGATCAATATGCTGGGTATATTGGTACAATTATACCAGTGCCAGACAGTAAATTCCTGACCTGGCTCCATGTGCCAGGGATGAAAACTAACTTGCAGCAGCATCCTGTGGTGAACTAAGCTGTAGCCAGTCAACACAACCCAACACTACACTACACTGCAGTACAGTACAGTACATATACACCACCACCACAGTGATTGACCTTTATCAGTATGGTATCTATACACAATAAACATGGAGTTGCCATAGTTAGTAAGGGCTGCACACACACATCACTAAAAATTAAAAAAAAAATACTTTCTATACACATTGTACTTCCCATATTCAAATTCTACATCCTTTATATATGAGTGACATAATGTCTCTGATATCCCAACAGTGTCCACATTTGATGTCTTGACCAGCACTTCAAATTCATCAAATTTATTTACTATACTCTAGAATTGGTGTACATACAAGTAAATACATGTTATTAAATATATGGGCTAACATAGCCCATATATTTACTAACATGTATTTACTTGTTCCATGATGACACCCAGCACCATATCATCCAGGCTGTTATTCGTTCCAATAGAAGCAGTGCAAGAATCACTTTCACCTCTGCCTTCAGCTGTTGTTAATCTGTTAGTCTGTGTATCCCCCCAGGCTAGAAGTTTTCCAACCCACCAAACACTGCCTCAATCACATCAGTAAATATTCTTGCATCCTTTCTATTTAATTGTATCCCATCCCTGTAGAATCAGTCTCTCCTGTTAACAAGCATAGACCACACTGAGAAAAATTCTACCCCATGAGCTTTGCACAGTCTCTGCAGGGCCGAATTGAATCATATATGGGCAGAATTACAGACACTTTCAAATTTAATCCTAACTTGCAACTTTTTTTAAATATTGCCCTGTACTTGTTAAGTAAGTCTTCAGGTTCCAGTAAGAAAAATTGAAGGAAAAATTTTGTGGACTTATTGGCACAATGATAAAAGAAAGAATATTCATTGGTCCACATATGACGATGTTAATGAAAGACCGTTCTCTTCACAATATCCTCAATGTACATTAAAAAAGTGGCATGAAATACTCTCAAAGCACTCCTCCAAAACTTTTTAGAAAAGTGAAGATCAGCAGATTGTGACAACCTTTTTAATTAATAGCTTCAAGTGTACAAAAACTATATTGCAATATTAGCTTAATTTATTTTCTATATTTACATCATAACCCACCCCCCCCCCCAAACTTGAGAGATGTCAGCAATGAACACAGAAAAAGATTTCACAAGTTCACTCAGCTCTTTAGTGAGAGTAAAGATTTTCCCATGATCAAAATAAAATTCAGTCTAGCATTATGATTTTTCTTTTTTTAAAGAAATATTGAGAAGACTGTCTAGAAACAAACATTGTTTCAACACAAACTTGTCCATAAATTACAGATTCATGATGAATGGATAGAGATATCATTTATATACAATTTTTTTCTATATAATATCGGTGTGTAGATACACCATAGACAACTCTTAAAACTACAAAGTAGTTGTTGTAGGCATCATTTGCTCTTTCTCATATTGTGCTCTGCCTTCACGACGAGTTGCCATGATATTGCACTACCTCGAATAAGTAACACTTCACTAATAGAGAAGACTATTGTTACTTATTCTCAGTGAGTACCACCACCCAGACATGTTTCAAGGCTATTGGCCTATCATCAGTGGGTGGGCAGGTACCCTGGTATTGCAGACGGGTTGTCATGTCTGCAATACCAGGGTACCTGCCCACCCACTGATGATAGGCCAATAGCCTTGAAACATGTCTGGGTGGTGGTACTCACTGAGAATAAGTAACAATAGTCTTCTCTATTAGTGAAGTGTTACTTATTCGAGGTAGTGCAATATCATGGCAACTCGTCGTGAAGGCAGAGCACAATATGAGAAAGAGCAAATGATGCCTACAAGAACTACTTTGTAGTTTTAAGAGTTGTCTATGGTGTATCTACACACTGATATTATATAGATATTAAACTCTTAATGTGTTATGCCTTGTGCATTTAGTTATTTTAAACAATTTTTTTCATAATTTGTATGGGGAAGTAACAAAAAGAAATGTTTATGTAAAATAATGGAAAAGTTTTAGTTAAATGCTGTTACTGTAATTTTTTTACAGAACCAAATGGTTCTGTAAAAAAAAACTTTATTGACATGTGCCACTTCTCCTCACCCTTAGTTTGAAAATCTTTTTGGGGTGGATCTCCCACTTAGCAATATCGTATCTTTTAAATTTTTTTTAGTTTTCAAATATTGATAAGAAATTTTGGATATTATTCACAGCCTTCCTGAAGCATCTTTACAGACCTCAGATGTCACAATACAATTTGAGAAATGCTGCTTAAAACCTTTCTTTGGAACACAGTTTGAAAAACATTGCTGCAGGACAGCAGTTCCCAACGTTTTTTGACTCACAAACCCCTTTCAATGTAATATTTTTATCCTGAACCCCTTTCAACATAATATTTTTAATTCAAACCACTAAGCCTATATACTCTCTGAAATCTTGTAATATTCCTGAATTTTTATTATAAAATATTTCCAGTACTACATTTTTGTAAGCAACATTACATAATTATAAAAATTATTATTAAGTATTATTTATACTTTGTAAAGCAGTTATTATTAACTCCAAACTAGATTTTGAACAGGCTAAGAGTAGAAAACTTGCTTCTTGTCCAAATGGCAGCTGAGCATTCTGATCTTTTGCCAAAGGTATTGGCCGCAATTTTTGTCCATCTCTGCTCCCGCCTCTGATAAAACCAGATGATTCTGTTGCCACATCAGCCAAAGATAAAGCTGTCCTGCTAGCATCCTATTTTTGCTCCAACTCATATATTGATGATCTTGGTAAATCAGTTCAAACCATTCCCATTACACTACATTCAATGCCTCCTGTGGTCTTCTGTCAGAAGGATTTTATAAATCTGATGCTAAGAAAGCTCCAAGCTGATGGTATTTCTCCACTTGTTTTCAAAAGCTAGCTGTGCCCCGAACTTGGAAATTTGTTCATATCCAGCCAGTTCCTAAAAAGGGTGACAAATCCCTTCCATCCAATTATCATCCCATTGTGATTACTTCTACTCTTTCCAAAATAATGGAGAAATCAATTACCTGCCAACTCTAAAACTATCTGGAAATCTTTCATATGAACAACGATCGCCAGTATGGATTCCACTGGTGATATTCTGGCTTATGTTACCCATCTATGGACACATTCAATGGAAAAGTTTGGTGAAACTCAAGCCATTGCTCTTGACATTTCAAAGGCTTTTGATCATGTTTGGCATAAAGGTCTTCTAAATAAGCTTCCATCCTATGGTTTGCTAGCTGTCCTTTGTAACTGGGTATCCATTTCCAGTACTACATTTTTTCCAGTTTTCTCTCTGACTGCTCACTCCTGGTGATGGTAGACAGCTCTCTGTCTTCTAACTTGTCCGCTAATGCTGATGTTCCCCAAGGTTCAGTTCTTTCTCCCCCTCTTTTCCTCTTGTATATTAATAACCTTCTTCCATTGATCGGAAATCGTATCCATAGTTTTGCTAATGATAGCACATTGCATTCTAACTTCCAGTTTGAGAAACCTTGCACTGCTCAAAACAGCTTCAACTTCTCGAGTATCCACTGCCAAATCCTGATCTCCAGATAATTCTCCAGCGGGGCAAATCTAACTTAATTTCAATCCTTCTAAAATTCAGCCCTGTCTTATATCTCGCAAAAAGGATTCTTCTGCTCCTATGCTTATTTTCAATGATGCTTCGATTTCTAGGCAAGATCTTGGGGATTATCCTGACTTCTAATCTCTCTAGGCATAAAGCACATTACAAATATTGCTTCCTCTGCATCTAATAAACTGGGTTTTCTCTTTTGATGATCTTGCTCTCGGAATTACTTTTCTTCCAAACAGTTGTTGACGCTGTAGAAATTGCAAATCCACCCTACCATGGAATATCGTTGTCACATCTGGGGCGGTGCCCCCACCACCTCTCTCTCTGCCTTCTAGATTCCATTCAAAAGAGGGCAGTTGGGTTAGGTTAATTAATATCTCATCTCTAACAGAGTCTCTCCACTCGCTGTCTCATAGACTTTCTGTTTCTGTTGCATGCCTTTTCTATAGATATTTACATTGGCACTGTTCTTCTGAATTGACTTCTATAATTCCTGTTCTCTCTTTCAAAGCAATCCGAACACGTGCCGCAACCAGTCAACATCATTTTGCTTTCAAACTCAAAGAACCAACTTTTCTTCTTCCTCATTTATTCATTCAAACTCTGTTTTCTGGAACAGCCTTCCTTCATAAGTATTTCCTGAAAATTACAATCTACAAAAGTTCAATGAATAAAGTTCAAGTCTATTGTCAACAAGTATCTTCTTTCATCTTTTCAACCTTCAGCCCATGCACAGTACTAAGTACTATAGGTTCTTAAAAAACAAATACCTATACATGACAATGATTCTTGAAGATAAAAAAAAATTTAGTATGGAAAACATTTATTTAACATGATATACTGTAAGATAGTAAACTAATTATAAGGAATTGTGGGAGATGTGGTTTCTTTCTTTGGCAATTTTTACTTTTTATTTAATTTTATTATTGTTTATTATTAGTTATATTTTGTAGTTTACAATAATATACCTATGTAAATCTAAGCAGGTGCCATTACAGAATTTTTATTTCAAACTCCCTGGAACACTTTTGCAAACCCCTGAGGATTTGCAACTGCTGAAGGTTTGCCAACCGGCAAACCTTCAGCAGCTTCTGATGTGGGGGGGGGGAGTAAATTGGAAAATAATGCAGGAGAGGGCAAGCATTCATGTTTCAATTTTTGGTTTCATAACATGATAGTAGCATATCTAATTTATTCATGTTGCCTTGGATGATATACAAAATGGCAAGTAATTTGGAAATCAAAACTATAAAACTTTATTTTGATAAATATTGATATATAGTAAACTGTCAAATCCAGCACATTTTACATAAAAGATCAACCAACATTTTACGATTCAGAAATATTAAGAAAGCAATCTGGTACGTGCATCAATGAACTGATCCCATTAGTCTTTAAGAGGAATAGCTATTTTTTTTTTTTTTTTAATTCTCCACTTCAAAGGTATATTCTCTTTGAAGCACATTTGCTGATTTTCTCTCTGATTCTTTGATATATGCATTTAAAATAAACATTACAGTATATGACAACAACATTTTTTGTGGCTTTGTTTATTGTCATTTTTTTACCATTTAACAAGTAGTAGTAGTAGTGGTGGGAGCAAATGATGCAAGAAAGCAAACTTATATAGCATCAGCCAAAAATATACACTACACACTTCACCCATCCATACACTCGAAGAATTTGTCTAGTTCTTTCTTGAATTTATTCAAACCATCCTTTCCACAACAAAAGATGGAAGCCTGTTCCAACAATCAACCACCCTCTGGCTGAGGGCAAACTTCTGTAAATCTATCCTGCAACCAGCCTTCCTCAACTTAAATTTATGTCCCCTCATGTGCGTAGTCTCAGCAAGAGGAAGAATGCTATTCACATTCAGCGTATTCAATCCATTCAAGGCCTTAAACATCTCAATCAGATCACCCTATGGGTACCTAGTTTCCAGACACTGCAATTTGCAGAACCAAAGCCTTTCTAGGTAAGAGCACACTTTTATTCCCTTCGCGAATCTGGGTGCCCTTCTCTACGGCCGTTACAGCAGTTCTCTAACCTTCCTAAAGTGAGGCCTCCAGACCTGTATATAATACTCAAAATGTGGCCTAAATATGACCTTGCACAAAGAGATAATCACCTTATTCCTGCTAGCAAAGTTTCTGTATATCATTAACAAAATCCTATGAGCTTTTCTAGGAGGGCTGCTGCGCACCAAGAGAATTTCATATCTGACTGCACAATTACCCCACAAAAACAATAAATGCCCAGGTTTTGATCTCTTAGAGGTTGAGATTTATTAAAAAATTAGCAGAAATAGCACTAGACAAATTAATAGCACTATATAATAACTGTATGACAGAAGGTATATTCCCAAAAATATGGAAAAAAGAAGTGTTAAGATTAATTCTCAAAAACCCTGAAAAACTCCCTACTGATCCCAAATCATATAGACCAATAGCCCTACTCCCTGTACTGGGGAAAATATATGAAAGACTAATATATAGCAGATTAGCCCAATATTAGACAGAAGCAGGTTTACATTCCAACAATCAGTATGGTTTTAAGCAGGGCAACTCTACAGAGGATGCCATGCACCACCTACTGACAACAGTTAAAAACACAGGAGAAATATATGCTTGCAATCTCCATTGATTTTGCTGGGGCATTTGACTCACTCTGGTGGCCTAGTGTCCTTAGGAGACTCTGCCAGGCAAATGCCCCAGAAAACCTCTATAAGGTAATAAACAGCTACCTTACAGACAGAAGTGTCTCAATACGCACCAGGTTCCAGGAATTGACATGCCCTGTGAATAAAGGCTGCCCGCAGGGTTCGATCCTTGGTCCTTTCTTCTGGAACATTATTCTAGACGAATTTTTGGCCTTGGATCTGGGCCCCGTGGAAAGCCTGGCTTTTGCAGATGACATGAGTTTCCTTGTAAAAGGTAACACACGAGTGGTTGTAGAGCAAAGATCAAATGCTGCCCTCTTGCAGCTGCAGGAGTTGGCACAAATGCACATGCTCAAAATATCACCTGAAAAACCAAACAAATACTTCTAAAAGGCGATTTGGACATAAGAAGACGTCCACAAATCAAAATTAACACAACCATTATAAAAATGGTAACAGAACTAAAATATCTTGGAGTTGTCTTTGATTCAAAATTAACTTTTTACTCCCATTTGATCTACTTGGCAAAAAAAGTGAGAAATTATGCAGGTATGATTGCCAGGATCAGTCGAGCAGACTGGGGACGCAAAAGAAAGACCCTGGCAATCATATACCGTGCAGTGTTCCTATCTGTTATCACCTTTGGAGCTGCTGCGTGGTTCACCCGCTCGGCCTTAGAATCAATACAAAGGACAATACTACTCGCTATTACCAGAGCATGTCGTACAGTAAGCACACCTGCGCTACAGTTGCTGGCCGGAGCTCTCCCACTTTACCTGGAAGTAGCCAAAAGAGGCTTATATTATAGGTTTAAAAAGGGCATACCCACAGAATTTCTGGGGATAGCCCTTGATACAACCAACACCTTCAATGATGAAAAAAAAAAAAAAGAATAGCCACAAAGCTCCATGAGCTAGGGCAAACAAAGTGGGAGCAGGAAACCAGAAGTCTGGTTACCAAACGGTTTCTGCCACAGGTGTCAATGGTTAGCCCAAAGCCACCTAAGTGGTATGCCCCTGGACTGTTTACCACCTTTATATCGACAGGTCACGGCCCCCTAAAGGCGAAACTAACCTCCTTAGGATTGACTGGATGACCCAAATTGCACCTGTGGCGAGAGTGAAGACTCTGCACACATTCTATAACATCCACAGAACAGAGCTAATAGCACAGATTGGCCCCTTCCCAGGGGAGAAGAACACCTGTTCATCATAGAAGAGGAAAATTATAAAGCCTTTACATCTTTCACACAGAAAGTATTCGAAATGCACAGAACAATCCAAAGAATGGCAATTCAGTCTCCCAGCAATTAAACAATAATCAATAGTTAAAATTGCCCAAGTTTCCCACCAAGCCCATGGTGGTAAAAAGTCCATGGTGATGACTTAAAAACTGTCAGGATAGCAGTATTCTGTGCCCTGACAGAAAATTGACATGACAAAACTTCTCAGGACTACCCTGCCATGTGTAGCAACCTAGGACCCCACATCAAATAAGTAGCCATGTAGGGGAGGGAGATGTACAGGCAGCCAGGGAAGCAGATTAGCTGAAAAATATCAGTAAGCTGGTACCAAGGGGATGCAATGTAGAATAAAAGAAGAATGAATGAATGAGAATGAAAGACACTGAGTGAACTAGGAATTATGGTAAAAGGTAATAAATGGCAGTTTTGGTGAAAGAAAGAGTGACCTAGCATGAGGGAAAGAGAGAGTGAATGGGAATGAGTGGAAGAGCAAATGTAATTGGCTGAAAGAATACAAAGTTAAAAAAACTTACACTACTTTATATATACTAACAAATATTTACTAACCACATAAACATCACTGCATTCTCCCCTGGCCTGCAAAAAAAAACAAAAAAACTTGCGGCTAGGCCTGCACCACAACTGAAGAATAACAGTAAGTTGAGGTGCCCAGAGAGTGCAGTGCAGAAAGCAAGAGTCGAATAAATGAAATGAGAGCTAGAAGAATGAATGAAAGTGTAAGTGTGTGAGAAAAAAACACAAGCCATAAATGCTACAGTTAAGTACACACTAACCCTAGTTTTAATTAGTATTTAAATTTACATTACACATTATTGCATTCCCCCTGGTGTGTGAGAAAAAGATGAATGAGTATGACTGAAAAAAAAAAAAAAATATATATATATAAAACTTTTGAGAAAAAAAAAAGAATGCAAGTAGAGTGAGAATGCAGATTATGAATGAAGTAAAAGTGTCTCTCCCACCCCTTCTCCTGCTGCCAGCTGACATATCCACCCCCAGAGTGGGGTGGGCAGCTTGACCTTCTTACCGGATTCGACACTGCATGGACATGACAACCAACACCGACAAAGACATACTGTGACTTTGCTGCCGACACACCATTGGCAATCTGAACTGGGTACTCTAACCCGGTTCCCTTTAAAACCCCATCCCAAGGCAGGGGGAGGAAGGAGACAGGTCTCTGTCTCCCTCCCATACTTCGCCTGGTGGAACTCGTCTCCACTGACCTCTTTGGTGATGCCTATTCTATTGTCCCTTTTCTTCTATCTGTTTTCCCCCCTCTCTCGCTAAGCTAACCGAGTATACCCCTTAACAATGCCGCCAAATTCTAATCAAAGTCTGAATTCTACCGGTTTTGTGTAAATCTCTAAGACAACTAACACTATATCTTTTATCTAGCGTAAAACATGACAATTTTGCATGACTTGTTAGGCCTTTTAACACATCTGTCTAGCGTTCAACCCCAACCAGCGATTTCCTAACAGCAATCCCATAAAGCATTAATGTCAAACGTGTAATTTTTTTTTTTTTGGTCCTAGCCACTGAAATCCTGGGAAACAAGGGGGCAGGACCTGCCAGAGCAACTTGTTGTGATACTGGACACACTTGGCTAGCCTCCACATGGCGAGTTATGGACAACGTCGGTCCCCACTAGGGGCCTGGAGGCCAATAAGCCAGACAAACAATGGGCACAACACATCACACTGCACAGACATGGCCCACACACTTTCAAGTCTCTGGCTTGACAGTGTACTGTCCTCAATACAGTGAACACACGTGGAGATGGGAGAAATCCCAGGTGCCGTCTGACATGAACATACCTTATGCACAGTTACCCCCAGGTCTTTTTCATTTTACATTGCCCTGAGTGTAGTACCACACAGTTGATAAGTTACTCTGGGATTACTGCTACACATATTGGTAGTACCTTGCATTTGTCAATGTTAAACTTCAACTGCCATTTCTCAGCCCATTGACCCAATTTTCTTATTGTCCTTCAAATTGAACTGTTTTTTTACATTTTAATCAAAAGGTACAGTCTTTTAGTGATTATAAGTTTACAGATGTAATTAAGTTTGGTTGTTAGTGCTTAATATTGAAATATGCTTCTTGTAAACTGCCCAGTCAGTTAGGTGTATCACTCTGAAATACAGAAAATTTTATAATCTGTTACCTCTTAATCTCCAGTGGTGCCAGATTGTAAAGAGTTTACTGTATAATTATATTTATTGAAATGTGGATGGTAAATATTGATGTTTCTCAGTTTTATGAATATACCATGAAACCCATTTAAGATATCATTCTGCCTAAAAGTTAAGATTTTTTTGGTCATAATTATTTACAAAAAATTAAGTTCCACCCTTTATGAACACTTTTTATTACTTAAGAAGTTCAAATTGTTTGTTCAAAAACATTACAATGATCTCTTCTTCATTCTATTAAATGTAACGTTTTCTTCATTATTTAACTCATTTATTCTCTGTTAATTGAAAGTTATCTTTTAGGTACAGTGGCATAGTTGGTAACTGCAGCTGAAGATGGCAAAAAGAAATAGTATAAGTTGTGTTATTCACAGATTTATTTCTACATCCTTTGAAACTTCAGCTTCTATGAGAAGATTATTTATTTTTTGTCCTTCTGATAAATATGCTACAATAAGTCTTAATCAAGGTAAATTGAAAAAATCATAAAAGTTCTACAAATAATATATAAAACTATTAAAATTAAAGAAAATAATTTATTCAGAAATCAGTATTGTACAAAAATGTTGTAAATTTATTATTCTTTATAATTGAAGATTGTTAATTAATAACTCAAGTTGATGGTTAAGTTTTCTTTATTGTTGTACCCGTAAACAGAAAAAAAATTTAAATGCGCTAACTTCTCTGACTAGGAATGGACTAAGAAAATAATAGAATAGTACCCAAGAGAAACTAAAAGTAAATCTAGAAGACAAGAACACAGATGGACAGATCAGATACATGCCTTCGTGGGTAGTAAATGGATGGCCATTGCAAAAACAGAAGGAACTGAAAAGTTGGCAGAGAGTTGCCAACCTTTATCCTGCAACCGATTGAAAATTGCTGATGATGAAGAAGAATTCTTCTCTGAGCAATTAACAGTAATTCCTATTGAACAATAGTATAGTATAGTTATAGGAGTTTAGTAAATAAATTTGAGGTGTTGGTCAGAACATCGAAGGCAGATATTGTTATGTTATCAGAGACATGGTATCAAACAGATATAAGGAATACAGAATTGGAATTTTGGGAGTAAAATATGTACAGAAAGCATAGACAAGATAGGAAGGGAGGAGGGGTTATGCTATTAGTTAAGAAACACACAAAATCTAAGGAAGTACAACCATTTGACATTGGTGGACAGTGCAGTTGAGTCAGTCAGTTTGGTGTGACCCAAACTGATGTCAGTTTGGCATGAGTCACACCAAACTGACTCAACACTGCACTGGGAAAGCAAAATTGAGAGTAGGAGTGTGTTATAAGCCTAATGACTCTGACGAATATAATGAACAACTGTACAGAGAAATAGTGGGCCAGTAAATCAGATTGTCTTATAATGGGGGATTTTAATTTCCCAGATATTGACTGGAACTTGTAGGTTGGTCACTCACACACTAGCAAGGCTTTTATGGATTTATTGTATGATTTGTTTTCTACAGCAGCAGGTTCGGGAGGCAACCAGAGGGAGTAATACTTTTTATCTGATTATCAGTGGTGATTCTTCATGCATTAAGAATCAGCAGGTAAAGGAACCAGTGATCACAGTGTGCTGATCTGGGATTTACTCAAAGAGGTAACTATCATCAGGAGTAAAGGAAAGGGTTTTTGCTTTCGTAAATGTGACTACTGTGGTCTCATACAGTTTTAAATTGTACAAAGTGAGACCAACTAATGATGTTACCAACAGCAAATTATAAATGGGAAGCATTCAAAGAATTAATCTTTAAAACTACTAGGCTTTTCATACCAACTAAGAAATATTATTCAAGATTTAGGCCTAATGGATGGCAGATGAATGAATAAGACATGTGGCAGAAAATAAAAATGCATGGGATGCATATAAATTAGCAGGTGACACAGAAGCCTATGATAGATATAACCTGGTCTGTAATCAAGTCACAAAGGATGTTATGCAGGCAAAAGATGCAAAGAAAAACAGCAAAGAATTTTTTACTTATGTAAACTCTATTGATGGTTCAACTGTTGATGATCCTGCTCAGGTTGCCAACAAACGGAATGAGTATTTTGTGTCTACATTTACACATGAGGAGTTATTCAGGGAGAGGAATGCCTGAGGTGTATTAAATTGGGGCAGTGTGCTAAATGAATTTGTAATAATTGGGAGCAACAAAAGTGGAGGAGAAATTGTTAAAGATAAACATAAGAAAGGCACCTTGGGTGGATGGGATCTATCCAGTTATACTGAAGGAGGCAGCAAAGAAAGTAAGCAATCCGTTAGTCATAATTATGAGAGCTTCGTTGGACTCGGCGGGGGGGGTACCCATGGACTAGAGATATGCAAATGTTACCTCAATTCACAAAGGAGGATGAAAGGATGACACCGGTAATTACAGACCTGTTAGTTTAACTTCTGTTTCAGGGAAAATAATGGAGGCACTGGTTAAAGAAGCGCTGCCGGATCATCTAGACAAGACTTCAGTTATAGTTCGGACTCAGCATGGATTTGTTAAGGGGAAGTCTTGTCTGATCAATTTTGTTGGATATTACGATGTGGTCACAAAGGAACTGGGTGCAAAGAATAATTTTTATATCATATAGTTCGATCTTAGGAAGGATTTTGATACTTTTGCACATGAAAGACTGCTGCACAAATTGGAGCAGTGTGGCATTGGGGCAAATTGCTTCTATGGATAAAGGTATGGTTGAGTGGGAGAAGACAGAAGTGGTAATCAATGGACACTGCTCTTTGTGGACTAATGTTATTAGTGGACTCCCCCAGCATTCAGTGGTGGGTCCATTGTTATTTTCTGTATTTATTATGTTATGATACTGATGAAGGTATATCAGGCTTAATGTCTAAGTTTGTCGATGATACAAAGGTTGGCAAGGTTGTTAATGACACTAATGACAGTACACTACTGCAACAGTATCAAGAAAAGTTGAGCAGATGAGCTAAGAGGTGGCAACTAAAGTTTAACATTGACAAATGTAAAGTACTGCATATGGGTGGCAGTAACCCCAGAGTAACTTATCAACTTTGTGTTAATACACTTAGGATGGTAGAGAATGAAAGGGACCTTGGGGAAATTGTGCAGCCAGGATATGCAGTATGCCAGCAGTGCAGTTGGTCTGCAAGGGTAGCTGATGTTGTCTTGTCAATGATATACATGAATTTTTCTAGCAGGGATAAGGAGGTGATTATCCCCTTGTACAAGGCAATGGTCAGGCCACACCTTCACTACTGTCTGGAGGCCGCATTTTAGAAAGGATATAGAGCTGCTGGAATGACTACAGAGAATGGCAACAAGATTAGTGAATGGAACAAAGTGTTGCTCTTACAAAGAAATGCTTAAGTTTTGCAAATTACAATGTCTGGAGACTAGAGACATGCGAGGTGATCTGATTGAGTTGTATAAGCCCTTGAATGGTTTGAGCAAGCTGATGGGATTATCTCTCTTGCCCAGGTTATTCACCTGAGGGGACATAAATTCAAATTGAGGAAAGACAGTTCTAGAATTGATGTGCAGAAATTTGACTTTAGCCAGCTAGTGGTTAATTGCTGGAACAAACAATCTGTCATTGTAGAAGTTGACAGCTTAAATAAATTCAAAGCAGAACTAGACAAACATCTATAGCCAATGGATGGATGAAATGGGAATTGTTTTTTTTTTTTTTTTTTTGGCTGATGCTGTATAAGCTTGCTTTCTTGCATCATTTGCCTCTACTAATGCTAATGGTAATGTTAAAACACAGTTATCCAGCATGTATGGAGGAGTGGAAGTTGATAATTGCTGGTTGCATAAAAATGTTCTCATATTCAGGCCTAATATTCACAGTCACTATAATAATCTCGGAACAAAATTACTTGTGCATGTTTTATTTGTTTACTGTTTAACCATCAGCTCCTCTAGAAGTCACATGGTTGCTTTGAGTCCTTTATAATGTATATTGTGTCAGCTTATTATTTCAAGTAAGAAAAATCCGAATGAAAACTTCTGAATTCTCCATCACTAATTATAATTATCAGCGAGTTGCTAATATTGTTTTTGAATGGCAACTGATAATCCCCTGACCTTACTTTCCCATTCCATTAATTATTATTTTATAAAATGTTTGCTTCTTATTGTGTGCTCTAACAAAGTAATGACATTAAAAAAGCAGTGAAACAAGTTTTATGGTTTATTTGTTCATTTTGTTTAATTAATTATTGCAACATCATTTTCTGCTATTTTGCACAATAGTAGCATATTGTAGATGTGTGGTAATTTAGTTAAATTGAGAATTACAGTAAAATCTGGGAGAAGAAATCCACTCTCCCGGGGCTGAAAGGAGCAAAGATGGAAAACGGTTCATTTCCACCTTTAGAGCCATCGAGTTCAAGACAAGAAAATGACACCGAAAATGACTATTCTCAACCAAAGAGGTTGACAACCCCACAAGAGGAAATACCAGCATTCCTCATACTCCACTCTCTATCAGAGCTGCCTCTGAGTAAACTATCCCCATTCCTTGTCCAAAAATGCATCGAGTCTGCTGCTGCTGCTGCTGCTGTTGTTGTTATTTTGGTTTTTAGGAGCATTAGCAACTAAGGCCATATTGCTCCGGGGATATGCGGTGGCCATATCCCTGACCTTTCCGCATCCTCCGTATTTGGTGGTCACGGGCTCGAACCCCAGTCTAATCAAGAAGTGTGTGCTACGCACTGCTGCTCCTGCCCACCTGGCTACAGAGGCGCCGAGTCTGCTGCAGGTTCACCAAAAACAATAAAGCAGCTCCAGTCTGGGGATCTTCTGGTAGAGACCATGAAATCCCAGCATTCCAAAAAATTATTAAACATGACTACTTTTGGCAGACAACCAATAAAAGTTACTCCCCATGCCACCCTAAACTCCTCGAAGGGAGTAATCGCAGAATGGGACTTATTAACTGTATCAGAGGAGGAGTAGTTCAACAGCTACGTAAACATAAAGTCATACAAGCAAGGAGAATTATGACTCGGAAAGATGGTGTTCTTGTTCCCACTAGGAGCATAATTCTCACTTTCAGCTCTCCCATCCTGCCATCATCTGTTAAAGCAGGCTATCTCCATTGCTGTGTCCGTCCTTACATCCCAAACTCAGTCAGGTGCTACAAGTGCCAAAAATGCAGACACTCCCAAACTGCATGTCGAGGTGAGTCAGTATGTCCAATTTGTGGATCAGAGCACAATCAAACTGAATGCACTGCTACGACTTTCGTTTGCCCAAACTGTAAGGGTGATCACCCAGCTTTTTCCAAAAGTTGCGAACTTTGGAAGCAAGGAAAAAAAATCCAGAAATATAAAGTTGAGAATAAAGTGACATATTCAGAGGCGAGAAGGCAAATACTAAAAACAGATCCAAAACGTACATATCCGTCCCCAAATATGTCCATCGCTAATTGGGCACGCTCCGTGCCCAATGCCCCCAAACAGTGTCCTTCGCAACAAAAAACTAAACAAGCCTGTAAATACCCCAATTACCATTCCAGCTAATGTAAACCCAACAGCAAAACAAAAAGTGACAGAAACCATGGTACTGAAACCACCAAATTCAACCAGAATTTGGTGGTTTCAACCAGATATTGACCAGTACAATGACTCAGAAGATGCCATATTAGAACTTCATGCTACTGATGAGATGGGACGTGTTACGTTATCTCATCAGTCCAAAGAAAGACAAAGGAAAATCGGATCGATGCAAACAAGTCACAACTAAAGAGCAGTCAGAAACAAAAACAACCAACAAAACTGCTTAATGGAAAGAATTCTTCAATGGAATTGTAGAGGGTTTTGCAGTATAAAATATGATATATGTGATCTCATCCACCGTTATGATCTAGCAGGCATATCCCTACAGGAAACTTATTTAAATTCACAAGTGTGTCCTACTATAAAAGATTACTCTATCTTTAGAAGAGATAGAAATATCGACTCGCCAGCCCGTGGAAGAGTGGCAGTTCTTATAAGAAACAATGTACCATCCAAACATATTGCTCTTCAGACTCCTTTTGAAGTAGTGACAGTGTGCATTGAAATTGGCATCACTCTTACAATAGCATCTATATATATTCCTCCTAATTTCTCATTTTCTTCAGATGACCTATAAAATCTAATAGAACAGCTACCGTCTCCTTTCTGCTTACTTGGAGACTTTAATGCTCATCATCCGATGTGGGGATCTCCAACAATTGACAAGAGAGGCAAGTTAATAGAATCCCTTCTGGACTCTTATCAACTTACCCTTCTGAACACTGGTGAACCCACCTATATTCATTTTTCGATAGGATCCATGAGTGCAATAGACCTGTCAATCTGTTCTCCCTCTGTATATAGTATTATGGAGTAGTCTGTTCTTGAAAATCCACTAAACAGTGATCACCGTCCGATTCTCTGCAAGCTGCAAACACGGGTAAACTCTCCTTCACTACGTCACTCCACTTGGAAATTTCGTAGGGCACACTGGTATGAATATGCATCTCATGTGCAGTTAGACATAAAATAATCCAACCCAAACCATAGACAATGTCACAGAACATGTAACTGATCAAATATTACAAGCTGCTACCTCTGCAATACCAAAATCTTTCCCAGGGAAACGGAAACATAGTAATTACTGGTGAAATCAAGATTGCACACACGCCAAACAGTACAAAAATAGAGCTTGGAATTTATTTCGTAAATTTCCCACAACTACCAATCTAATTAACTTCAAAAGACTGAAAGCCAAGTTCCGCCAAATAAGACGAAAAGCAAAGAAAGATGCCTGGATTAGCTTTTCCTTGAGCATAAACAACGATACAGACAGCAGAATTATCTGGAGGAAAATACAAACGCTTAATGGCAAATACGTTCAGTCCCCAGCTACAATACTAAACTGGGAAGGGAAAGAGTTGTCATCCCCGGGAGAAATAGCAGATGCCTTAGCGGAATCATTCGCCAGTATATCTGCAATAGCCTCCTACAAACCAACCTTTCAGCGAATTAAAAAAACTGCAAAGCAGCATAAGATTAATTTTTCCACGGGAGTTTCACATCCATATAACCAGCCATTCACATTAACAGAATTTTTTGGAGTGCTCAATAAAACACCAAATAGCTTTGCTGGTCCAGATGGGATCTACTATATAATGTTAAAACAACTGAACAACAGAGCAAAAAGATCATTGTTAAACTATTACAATCGATTATATTCTTAGAAAATGCTTACCCATTCTCCTGGTGTCACTCAATAGTTCTAGCCTTCCCAAAACCCGGAAAAGATTGTACCTTTCCACATAACTATAGGCCAGTTTCACTGACCAATTGTTTAGGTAAAGTCCTGGAAAAAATGGTTCACATGCGGTTAATGTGGTTCCTGGAAACTAGCAACTTGCTAAATAGTAATCAGTACGGGTTTCGAAAAAACCATTCCACCTTAGACGTAATGATAAAAGCAGAGGCAAATATACTTAATGCCTTCATAAGGGGACAGCATCTGGTCATGATTAATCTAGATATTGAGAAAGCCTTCAATACCACCTGGCGATATGGTGTTCTTCAAGATCTTCATTCTTTCGGCTTGAGAGGTCATCTACCCCAATTTATACAAAGCTTCCTATGCCATAGAACTTTTCAGGTCAGATACATGAATATTTTATCCAAATCATTTGAACAAGAGGAAGGTATACCACAGGGTTCCATTCTCAGTCCAACATTATTTGCAATAAGAATCACCAACATGACAGGGGATGTACCAAATACAGTACAATCGTACATGTTTGCCGATGACCTCATTATCTCTACTCAATCCCAGACTATGAACACCATCGAAAGACAACTTCAAATTGCTATAGCTAGAATAGAATTATGGGCATTGCGGAATGGTTATTCCCTAGCAGAAAAGAAGTCTACTGCTATTCGTTTCTGTAAAAAATGGAAACTACATCCAGATCCAGAAATATTTTTAAAAAACAGCCTGATTCCTGTCACTAACAATTTCCGTCTGTTGGGGTTACATTTAGATAATAAACTTAATATTGCTTCCCATATGGCGTACCTCCAAAATACTTGTCTTAAAAAACTGAATATCCTAAGAGCTGTCTCTGCGATGTCCTGGGGTGCTGACAGAAGCGCTCTCCTACATCTCTATAGAGCTTTAATAAGATCGCGCTTGGATTATGGAGCACCTGTCTACAACTCCGCTAGGAAAAGTTCTCTATTACGTCTGAACACCATCCAGCATAGTGCCCTTAGGATAGTTAGCACTAGCATTAGTAGAGGGATATGATGCAAGAAAGCAAGCTTATGCAGCATCAGCCAAAAAAAAAAAAAAAAAAAAAAAAACCACTTCCACTTCACCCCTCCATTCGTTTGAAATACCTGTCCAGCTGAGACTTAAATTTCTTTAGGCTATCCACTTCCACAACAAGGGATGGAAATCTGTTCCACCAACCAACTACCCGCTGGCTAAAGGCAAATTTCCGCACATCTATCCTACATCTGTCTTTCCTCAATTTGAATTTATGCCCTCTCAGGTGATTATTCTGAGCAAGAGGCAGGATCCCATCAGCATTGAGCATGCTTAAACCATTCAAGGCTTTATACACCTCTATCAGAATACCTCTCCGGTGCCTAGTCTCCAGACACTGTAATTTGCAAAACTTATGCCTTTCTTCATAAGAGCAACCCTTTGTTCCATTCACTAATCTTGTTGTCCTTCTCTGTACTCGTTCCAGCAGCTCTACATCCTTCTTGAAATGAGGCCTCCAGACCTGTATACAGTACTCAAGGTGTGGCCTGACCATTGCCTTATACAAGGGAATAATCACCTCCTTATCCCTGCTAGAAAAATTCCTGTATATCATTGATAAGACACCATGAGCTACCATAGCAGATATGAAGTTCTTTGAGCAGTGCAGCCCGCTGCACTGCTCAAAGAACTTCATATCTGCCTGCACAATAACCCCCAGGTCCTTTTCATTCTCTACCACTGTCAGTGTAGTACAACAGAGTTGATACGTTGCCCTGGGGTTGCTGTTTCCCATATGTAGTACTTTACATTTGTCAATGTTAAACTTTATTTGCCACCTCTCAGCCCATCTGCTCAACCTTTCCAGATCCTGTTGCAGCAGCATAGCATTAGTAGTCCTTAACAACCCTGCCAACCTTTGTATCGTCTGCAAACTTGGACATTAAGCTTGATATACCATCATCAATATTATTTATAAATACAGAAAACAATAATGGGCCCAACACTGAGCCCTGAGGGACTCCACTAATAACATTAGTCCACGATGAGCAGTGTCCATTGATTACCACTCTCTGTCTTATCCTCCTCAACCACCCCTTTATCCATAGCAGCAGTTTACCTCCAATGCCACACTGCTCCAATTTGTGCAGCAGTCTTCCATGTGCAACAGTATCAAAAGCCTTTCTAAGATCCAAGTATATAATATCAAAGTTATTCCCTGCATCCAGTTCTTTTGTGACTGCATCATAGTATCCAATCAAATTGGTCAGGCAAGACTTCCCCTTAACAAAACCATACTGTGTCCAAGCTATAACTGAAGTCTTGTCTAGATGATCCTGTAGTGCTTCATTAACCAGTGCCTCCATTAATTTTCCTGGAACAGAAGTTAAACTCACAGGTCTATAATTACTTGTGTCAGCCTTTGATCCTCCTTTGTGAATTGGGGTTACATTTGCACTTCTCCACTCTGTGGGTACTTCCCCTGAGTCCAAGGAAGCTCTCATAATTATGGCTAAGGGTTTGCTTACTTCCTTTGCTACCTCCTTTAATATAACTGGATAAATCCCATCCACCCCAGGTGCCTTTCTTGTGTTTATCTTCAACAATTTCTCCTCAACTTTACTCTCAGTTATTACAAGATTATCTCGATTACTGCCAGAGTTGAATACACCCCTGGCATTCCCCTCGCTGAATAACTCCTCATGTGTGAATGTCAATGCAAAATATTCATTTAGTTTGTTAGCTGCTTGAGCAGGATCATCAACAGTTGAACCATCGATATCAAGTGGACCAATCTGATTCATCCCCTTCCTTCTAGAGTTTACATAAGTAAAGAACTCTTTGCTGTTTTTCTTTGCATCCCTTGCCATTTCTCGTAATCTGCCTTCGCCTGCCTAACCTCCTTTGTAACTTGGTTACAGATCAACTTTAAATTTATCAAATTTATCGTCTGAGAAAGGGTAAAGATGCCACCAATTTTACTTAACTTTTAAAACCTTCAATCACATATCCTTGCAAGTACCTAGTTTTCAGATTCTGCAATTTAAAGAACCAAACTAAGGATACACTTAGCTAAAAATAGCTAAATGTATCCTTTTTGTATTCTAATTAATCTTGTTGTTTTTCTCTGCACCTGTTCCAACAAATCCTTCCTAAAATCATCTTTCATATAGAGTAATCACTTCCTTGTTTCTACTGTCAAAATTCCTTCTTGTTTGCTCAGTCTGATAACCGTTTGCTATCAGTTTAAGTTACTGTGCATTCCCACTCAAAGTGTCACGAAAACTAACTTTGGTGTGCTGCTTTAGCAAGTCACAAACCCAAGAACTAAATTTTTGATTCTCTGGCAGTGAACTGGATAACCCATTTTCTAAAAAAATGAACAGAAAACGAGTGTTGACTGAAAATAGATTGCAACACATAGTTTACAAATAATCCAGTACAAGTTAAATCATGTCTGGGATTGCTTGCAAATATATCTGACCTCTTAGGGGATAAATAAGTTTAATCTAGCTACTCCAGCTGATCCATTATAAATATTCAGATGAATTATTGCATTATTAAAATACAAACTGTTTTTGTATTTCAGTAAAGACTTTTTAATGAAAAATATTTGTCTTGTTTCACTATTCATTTACCAGTTTAAGCTTCTGTAAATGAGATTGACACAAAGTCAGAATCATTTCTGGAAGCACAGTGAAATGTCAGCATAAATGTACAAATTGGAGCATGTGGCATTAAGGGCAAGTTGCTGCTATAGATAAAGAAACAGTTGAATGGGAGAAGATAGAGAGTGGTAATCAATGGACATTGCTCTTCATGGACTAATGTCATTAGTGGAGTTCCCCAGGGTTTGGTGTTGGGCCCATTGTTGTTTTCCATATTTATCAATAGTAATAATAATCATGGCATGTGATGCAAGAAAGCAAGCGTATGAGCTTATGTAGCATCAGCCAAAAAAAAAAAAAAAAAAAAAATTCACACAACCATTCCCACTAAATGTTTATCCAGTTCCTCCTTAAATTTATTTAACCTATCAACTTCCACGACAGATGGAAATTTGTTCGAACAATTAACCACCCACTGGCTAAAGGCAAATTTCCGCACATCTATTCTACAGCTGTCTTTCCTCAATTTGAATTTGTGTCCCCTTAGGTTCGTAATCTGAACAAGTGGAAGAATCCCATTAGAATTCAGCGTGCTCAACCCATTCAAGGCCTTATACATCTTATACAATGATACTGATGAAGGCATATCAGGCTTAATGATCAAGTTTGCAGATGATACAGAGGTTGGCAGGATAGTTAATGGCAGTATGCTACTGCAACAGAATCTAGAAAAGTTAGGCAGATGGGCCTCAGAAATGGCAACTGAAGTTTAACACTGATAAATGCAAAGTACTGCATATTGGTAGCAGTGCCCCACAGTAATGTACCAACTGTGTGGTACTACACTCTGGGTAGTGGAAAATGAAAAACACCTGAAGGTAATTGGACAATCAGTTATGAATTTATCTGAGCAATGCAGACAGCCTGCCAGGACAGCTCATGGGGTTTTGTGAATAATATACAGGAATTTTGCTAGCAGGGATAAGTAGGTGATTATCCCATTGTGTAAGGATGGTCAGGCCACCTCTTGAGTATCGCACACAGGTCTGTAGGGCTCATTTTAGGAAGTATGTGGAGCTTCTGGAACAAGTACAGAGAAGGGCAACGAGATTGGTGAGGAAACAAAGAAGTGCGAGTACCAAGAAAGTTTTACAAATTGCAGTGTCTGGAGATTAGACACCTGCGAGGCGATCTGATTTAGGTGTTTGAGGATTTGAATGGATCGAGCAAGCTCAGTGCCAATGGGATTCTTCGTCTTGCTGAGACCACATGCATACGGGCGCACAAATTCAAATTGTAGAAAGACGGTTGCAGAATACATCTGTTGAAGTTTGCCTTTAGCCAGTGGGTGGTTGATTGCTAGAACAAACTTTCATCTCTTGTTGTGGAAGTTGACAGCTTAAATAAATTCTAGGAAGAACTAGACAAACTCTTGAAAGTAATAAATAGGTGAAATGGGAGGTGTGTAGGATTTTTTTTTTTTTTGCTGATGCTGTATAGTCTTGCTTTCTTGGATCATTTGTTACTGCTAATAACGAATTCATGCAGGTTAACACTTTTTTTTTACAGTGAAACACAGTAAAAAAAAAAAATTAAAAACAATAAACAATGCTACAAATTAATTATAACAAAACTTACTTATTAAATGCAGTGTTATCTTTACTCATTGTCTTTTACTCTGACTCCACCAAACTATTAGGTGCAGTAAAATACAGTATTCCAACATTTTTTTTTTTTTTTTTTTTTTTTTTACTTCATAGTGCAGCACTTTTTCATAACATTCTAGTAACTTCAGCAACTGTATATATTTATTTTGTGTTTAATAGATGGTCTGAGTTAACAGACTTACCCACTTGTAGCTTGTTAAAGCAATATTTTACTGTAATTATTTTCAGTGTTTTAGTAATTGTTAACAGTGGAATCAACAGAATACAGTATTCATTTCTTTGTACTAGTAATAAGAACACTTCAACCTGCATTAAAAGTCGCTTCTTCTTCTCCCCATTGCTTCTTTCCTCTACACCTTAAGTGTTAATATTTATTTCTGAATACCCAACCACTTCTACCATTGATTAATGGGTATGTAATTAACATTAATGGTTAATGAGTAATTAACCAAGAGATAGTTTCTGAAAGCATGGAAAATATTCTGATAGTTATTTGTGCTTCTTGAATTCTGTATAAATATTTTACCACTCTGTATGGTGAATTTAATATGTTTCATAGTATATAAAAGTTATTTTTTTACTCCCTAGTGCAGCATTATTCGACTTTATCTTGGTTTCGGACAAATCAACTTTCAACATACACACAAAGCAACAAGATCTTACAAAATAGTGATAGTGTACATAGATCAATATCCAAAGTACCTTATTTAATATTTGCACGGAGATTGTCAAACAGTACTACTTCAGTTGCTGGTATACAACAAAATATCTCAGCTCTGCAAACAAAAAAGAGGCCAGCTCGTAAAAAAGCCACTATAGTAGAAGAACCAGACAGAGTAAGTAAATCAATTAAAATGTATTACTTGAATATATTCATTAAACAGAAGATGAAAATTTAATGCTGTATATAGAAAGAGTTTAGATGCACTATTGTTAAAACTAAAAATAACTTACTGTCTCTTTGCTACGTGATTCTTTTGGAAGAGGAATGAATATATGTTCTTGTTATACTCCAGCACGACCACCTGGTCAGTGGAGTTTTCAGTCATCAATACAAAAGTTAAACACATTTAGCAGTCACAGGCTTGAACCCCAGTCCACTCAAGGAGAGCGCATGCTACTGCACTCGCACCTGACCACTCAGCTAAATCAGTATGACTGATAATTATAAATTGGGACAAAGGGTATTCTTTTTACACTTATTTTTATGAATCATAGGCAGCTGAGACAGTAGTGTTGTGAGCACCCACACATCTCTGTTATCAGTGTAAAAGGTTAGGTTATGTTTGGTTAGTGTATAAGCTAATCTCTGTACGTTTTTCTTTCTTGCATCATGTTACTAATACTAAAAACTCATCTATAACTGTTATTGCAGACTCCTGAAAATCTGAGGAAACAACTGCCAGAAAAATTTAACTATGTTCTTTCTGATTTGTTTAAAGACTATCATACAGTCTGCAATAAAGACAGCTCCCTCCTGCATATCTTCTCTCCAAACTGTAACTTTGTGAGAGAGGCATCATTCTCTTAGTATTTTATCCCTCCTGTTAAATTTTTGTTATTTTTCTGGTCAGTTCTTTCTCTTCCTGTCTCAAGACATTCTTTACTGAAATACCTCCATCAGTATCATTAATAAATATATTGAGGAACATAACATTTAACCCTGTAGTGTCACACTAAAAACAGTCGGTGAAGAACATTGGCCAATTACAGTGTCTCAAAAATACATGGCATAGCTTCAGGAATGAGTTCCTCATATGTAGACAATAAAAATATTTTATATCAACATAGTTCCGGAAATGCTTGGTTTCCGAGTTATTAACCGGAATGTCTTATCTCCTGCAGGTGATTTCCTTCATCACAAGGTACTGACAGAATCAGGTGGTTTTCCATTCTGACCATGTACTCAAATCAGGAGCAAGTGGATATGCACTTTATGTACGGTTTGGTGGACGGCAATGCTTCACCACCAAATACGGAGGATGCGGAAAGGTCAGGGAATGACCACCGCATATCCCGGAGCAATATGGCCTTAGTTGCTAATGCTCCTAAAAAAAAAAAAAAAAAAAACGGCAATGCTCTGGAGGCTCATCGTTTCTACCACGAAAGGTTCCCAGAAAGGAGATGTTCAGACAGGAAAACGTTCTGGTGGCTCATCGTTTCTACCACGAAAGGTTCCCAGAAAGAAGATGTTCAGACAGGAAAACGTTTGAAGGTATCCATCACCGCCTTTGTGAACATGGGACCTTTACACCTCGTGCTGCTGACAGAGGACGACCAAGATCTATGACTCCCGAAGTAGAGGAGGAGATTTTCGATGTTGTTGAAGATAAACACAAGAAAGGCACCTGGGGTGGATGGGATCTATCCAATTATATTTTAAACAAGGCAGCAAAGGAAGTAAGCAAACCCATAGCCATAATTATGAGAGCTTCCTTGGACTCAGGGGAGGTACCCACAGACTGGAGATGTGCAAATGTGACCCCAATTCACAAAGGAGGATCAAAGGCTGACACAAGTAATTATAGACCTGTGAGTTTAACTTCTGTTCCAGGAAAATTAATGGAGGCACTGGTTAAAGAAGCACTGCGGGATCATCTAGACAAGGCTTCAGTTATAGCTCGGACACAGCATGGTTTTGTTAAGGGGAAGTCTTGCCTAACCAATTTGATTGGATACTATGATGCAGTCACAAAAGAACTGGTGGCAGGGAATAACTTTGATATTATATACTTGGATCTTAGAAAGGCTTTTGATACTGTTGCACATGGAAGACTGCTGCACAAATTGGAGCAGTGTGTCATTGGAGGCAAATTGCTGCTATGGATAAAGGGGTGGTTGAGGGGGAGAAGACAGAGAGTGGTAATCAATGGACACTGCTCATCGTGGACTAATGTTATTAGTGGAGTCCCTCAGGGCTCAGTGTTGGGCCCATTATTGTTTTCTGTATTTATAAATAATATTGATGATGGTATATCAAGCTTAATGTCCAAGTTTGCAGACGATACAAAGGTAGGCAGGGTTGTTAAGGACTACTAATGCTATGCTGCTGCAACAGGATCTGGAAAGGTTGAGCAGATGGGCTGAGAGGTGGCAAATGAAGTTTAACATTGACAAATGTAAAGTACTACATATGGGAAACAGCAACCCCAGAGCAATGTATCAACTCTGTGGTACTACA